>NC_055974.1:19725179-19915179 GCF_018492685.1 Alosa sapidissima
AAAATGTGTGTTGGTAAACACACAAGAAAAACTCCAAGCATACATTTGACAATAAAATGAAGGGCTTTCCTAAAAGAGTACACCTGAAATCTTTTTGAAATTCTGGGGCAATTAGACATTTGTAGAGAAGAACACTAATGGATGAAATATAAATATGATAGACTTAATGATGAAGGAAAAATAATGAACAAAGAAGTTGCCCTAAATGTCAGAGTGTCTCGGCGTTCTGACTCTTGGCAACTAATGACTGTGTATGTTGATTGCCTGATGTCATTCAGGTGCTGTTCAATGGTGTGAATCTTCAGTAACCAATAGCATGTGCAGCTTGATCCTGAAGTTCTAATGGGGATTCGAACACTCAACCTAAGAAACACCAGTACAAGGCATTATCCCACTGAGCCACTAACAATCATACACATTGGGCAGTCACATTCAAATGGTGAAAATGTGTGTTGGTAAACACACAAGAAAAACTCCAAGCATACATTTGACAATAAAATGAAGGGCTTTCCTAAAAGAGTACACCTGAAATCTTTTTGAAATTCTGGGGCAATTAGACATTTGTAGAGAAGAACACTAATGGATGAAATATAAATATGATAGACTTAATGATGAAGGAAAAATAATGAACAAAGAAGTTGCCCTAAATGTCAGAGTGTCTCGGCGTTCTGATTCTTGGCAACTAATGACTGTGTATGTTGATTGCCTGATGTCATTCAGGTGCTGTTCAATCTTCAGTAACCAATAGCATGTGCAGCTTGATCCTGAAGTTCTAATGGGGATTCGAACACTCAACCTAAGAAACACCAGTACAAGGCATTATCCCACTGAGCCACTAACAATCATACACATTGGGCAGTCACATTCAAATGGTGAAAATGTGTGTTGGTAAACACACAAGAAAAACTCCAAGCATACATTTGACAATAAAATGAAGGGCTTTCCTAAAAGAGTACACCTGAAATCTTTTTGAAATTCTGGGGCAATTAGACATTTGTAGAGAAGAACACTAATGGATGAAATATAAATATGATAGACTTAATGATGAAGGAAAAATAATGAACAAAGAAGTTGCCCTAAATGTCAGAGTGTCTCGGCGTTCTGATTCTTGGCAACTAATGACTGTGTATGTTGATTGCCTGATGTCATTCAGGTGCTGTTCAATCTTCAGTAACCAATAGCATGTGCAGCTTGATCCTGAAGTTCTAATGGGGATTCGAACACTCAACCTAAGAAACACCAGTACAAGGCATTATCCCACTGAGCCACTAACAATCATACACATTGGGCAGTCACATTCAAATGGTGAAAATGTGTGTTGGTAAACACACAAGAAAAACTCCAAGCATACATTTGACAATAAAATGAAGGGCTTTCCTAAAAGAGTACACCTGAAATCTTTTTGAAATTCTGGGGCAATTAGACATTTGTAGAGAAGAACACTAATGGATGAAATATAAATATGATAGACTTAATGATGAAGGAAAAATAGTGAACAAAGAAGTTCCCCTAAATGTCAGAGTGTCTCGGCATTCTGATTCTTGGCAACTAATGACTGTGTATGTTGATTGCCTGATTTCATTCAGGTGCTGTTCAATGGTGTGAATCTTCAATAACCAATAGATTCGAGCTAGAGCCTAAAGCACTACCAGGGATTCGAACTCTCAACCTAACAAACATCAGCACTAGGCATTATCCCACTGAGCCACTGACAATCCTACATATTTGGCAGTCACATTCACATGGTGAAAAGGTGTGTTGGCAAACACACAACATCAAGAAAATTCCTAGCATACATTTGACAATAGAATTAAGGGCTTTATAAAAAAGAGTACAGATCTGAAAATGTGCACTGTTAATGGTATCCACATAATGATGGTTGTATGGTTGTTCACCAAGGAAAAAAAATGACTCATATAGGAATATAGGTGATATAGGAGAAATGGGCTGAGTGGTCGAACTTTATTGGTCTATATCTCTGAAATGGAAAAACATATCCAAATTATTTTGATAACTTTTGTGAGGCTTTGTCTAAACATTGTCTGTGAGAATTTTGGTGAAGATTTGATAAGTATGTGAAACTTTTTATGATGTTTGGCTTTTCTCTGAAATTGTGGCAAAAGTAAACATTTTTAGAGCATAAGACCAGGGTGAAAAAGATGCATCTGAATGTAGAGATTAATATCATGAAAGAATTTTGAGTCTAGGTCAATCTGGTAAGGAGAAATAAGCATTTTTGACAAGAGCGCCACCTTTGGGTGCAGTACCCCAAATTTTGGGTTATGGGTAGTGGGGGGTACTGGTAACAATACTTGAAAATGTTTAGTTTCTAGGACTTACGGTTTATAGGAATATAGGTGATCTAGGAAAAATGGCCTAAGTGGTCTAACTTTATTAGCCTATATCTCTGAAATGGAACAAAATATCAAAATTCTGATCCATAACTTTTGTGAGGCTTGGTCTAAACATTGTCTGTGAGAATTTTGGTGAAGATTTGATTATTTTTGAAGAGTGTGAAACTTTTTATAATGTTTGGCTTTTCCATGAAATTGTGTCAAAAATAAACATTTTTAGACCATAAGACCAGGGCCAAAAAGATGCATCTGAGTTTAGAGATTAATATTATGAAAGAATTTTGAGTCTAGGTCAATCTGGTAAGGAGAAATTAGCATAATTAACTTTTTTTTCCAACAGCGCCACCTTTGGGTGCAGTACCCCAAATTTTGGGTTATGGGCAGAGGGGGGTACTGGTAACCATACCTGAAAATTTGAAGAGTTTTGGAGTTACGGTTTAGGCAGCAGTATGACTTTTACAGAATTTTGGCCAAAAATGAACGGTACAGAAACAATAGGGGTCCTGCAGCTACGCTGCTCGGACCCCTAATAATAAGAAAACATAGAAACACAATGGGTGCCTTCGCAGCTTCGCTGCTTGGCCCCCAAATATATATATATATATAGAGAGAGAGACAGAGAGAGAGAGAGATATAAGCTTCTATTGTTAGCTACATTCACTGCACACACATAAATACTATTATGCTTAAAATTGTCGCTTTGGACAAAAGCGTCAGCTAAATAACATAACCATAATATAACCATAACTATGTTTATACCTATATAGATATATAGAATATACACCTATATAGAATTACTGACACGATTATTGCTCTTTTAACCAGGGCCCAAACCAACCAGTTCATACCCCACAGGAAACACAGCGACTGGAGTTACACAGTTGGCCACAACCCTTGATGGGTCTGGCTCTGGGGATGGCCCTGAGGAGGGCCTGAGGCGCAGCTTGGCTTCCAGTGAAGGTCCCATGGAGAGGACTACAACTGCAGAGGACGACAGCAAAGAGCAATAAAAAAGAGAAGTTGGAGAGCTCATCGATCTTACAGTTTTTTTGTCCATTCTAAAAGATCAAATTGTATGTGTTTGTTTGTAGGTTAACTGCACAAGAAAGTGACACAGCTCTGTTGGTTGTAAGTTGTAAACATTCAAACATCTGTGTCCAGATTTGGATTCTATCTTACTTTGAAGTGACCTTTCAGTTTTAACCTTACACCTGTTTAGTAACCTTCAAACTTCAAAAGTGCCATTGCTTCAGTTAGGTCTAGATTTTAGATTTTACCTTCTTCCTACTAAAATACTTGACATTCTATAGTGGTTTACTATATTTGGAAATGATAAGATAAGAAAAGAGGTATGCATTTTTATTAAAATACACACACACAATGTTCTATTTGCCTCAAACATTCCACATAATTCAACAGAATTACTGATAACACTTTATTTGAACTTTTTGTCTTGAGAAATAACATGACCTTGTCAAAAAAATATGAGCGAGGCGTATCCTATAACTTGCCATGAGTTTTTTATTTTAATTTTATTTTTAGCAGTGGTGTCACAGTGGCATGCCATCAGTATCAATAAATGTAAATAAAAGTTGAATTGTCTTTTTTGTGCTATTTTGAATGTACACCAACCTCAGCTGCTGAGAGGAAATGGCACGATACTAAAACACCAATGATCTCACAAGCTGCCAGTCGTTACTGTCCTTCTTATCCAGCGTGACTGATGCAAAGAAAACCTTTCTACAATGATACAAATTCACAGCGCCACTGACATCTGGAAACTATTACCCACTTTTTAAAACTCTCAACCCTCCACTTCCTCCTCCGGCTACCAACCTCACAGTCAACATCTTTGCTTCATTCTTCATCAGCAAAGTGTCAGCTATCAGTAGTCAGTTCTCTAAACCGTTCAGTCACAACCTGTCTTATCTAGTTAAGGTTGCAACCAACCTTTAAATTCATAGCGGCCCTACTAGATGTCCCTCTGTCTCAACTGGCAGAAGTCCTACTGCATATCCTCAGTCTTTCCCCAGTTTATTGCACATCATTTACGTCATTCGCCTCTCACTGAGTGAGTGAGGTGTCCAAATTCCTAACATGTAGCTGCCCTACTACATGCCCAATGGACCCAATTCCAGACCAAACTTCACAAGGGAGTCTGTATCACTCGAGACAGTGGGGATAGCTACAGCTGCATCCGAGAAGTCTGGCAGGTCAATTTCTTCTGCCTGAAGAACATGACAGTAATTAGTTAATAAGTAGAGTAGTCAATAAAAAAACACTACATGTGTATTTAATATAATATGAAATACCAGTGAATGAAAAGTGCAGGTAAAATTCCCAAATATGACATTCTTGGTGAATTACTGTAGTATGATTTAATTGCTATTCTGGTGGCTAGGAAGATGGTTGTGGTTGTTGTCTTTTGGCTGCAAGGTAGTATCAGAGAGGGCTGAATAGAAATAGAGATATATAGAGAAGACAAAGTAAAAAAAGAGTGAATGAGGACACACAATTTAATCAAAATTAAAATCAAATTCCAGGTCTTAAAAAATCCATCTTCCCACAGGAAGATGGGAAGGGCCTGCAGAGTAATTTTCCTTCTGCTGTTGACATTGACATCTTCCTAGAAAGACAGAGGGATTGTGGGGTAATGGGAAGACAAATCAGCAGAATATTAATCCTATGCATATATTAAATAAGACTATAGTACAGGTGACATGTAAATACAAGATTCACTCCTTCACGCTCCTGATATGCAACCTCCTGCTCTGTCTTTCTATGAAATCGGGAGAGATGAATGTTCAGTGCATTAATAGACTGGAATGAGTAAATGCATGAGTGGTGTATATGGTAATGGGCTGACCCTTGAAAACTGACTGTGATTTAACTAATAATGGCAAAGTAACTGAGCCTGTGTCTCGGAAGAGGCGTCACATGACCTGCATAGCCAACACATTTTGAAAATGCCACATAAAATAAGTCTAAGGTGTCCCTTCATTGATACAAAAGCATCACTTAACCCTAGCCTTTGTGTATCCCTGTGGAGAGATGCAAAGGGATAACATTAGGCTAGGCTATTCTCATTGGTAAATAAATGCTTACAAAATATCACTATAACTTATACAGAGGTGGAAAAAGTACGAAAATATTGTACTCAAGTAAAAGTACCAATACTTTGATGAAATATTACTCAAGTACAAGAAAAAGTAGTCCATTTAAAGTGTGGCGGAATTCATTCCACCCTGTCTCAATGTTAATTGTTTTCAATTGTCCAGAAGCACACGCATACACTGCACACACAAACACAAGTAACATAATTGACGCTACTTAATCATTTCATCGGCTCTGGAATGAGAAGCACCTGTAGCGAGACTGATTGAGGGTGGCCGTAAGCCGGCATTTGGTTTAGATGCCAGTTTGTAGCATTGCTGGTGGGGGAGAGTATTGAGTAAAGCACAGTGAGAAGCGATATTAACGCGGCCCAAAAGTAGCGAGAGCACCAGCGCAAAAAGGAGTATTGAGAGCCTTAAGGAGTAATACTCTGGGGAGATTCCAAGACGAGCAACACTAGCAACGAAGTAAAGTCAATGGCCCGGTCTGTTGTTGTTGAGCCGAGCGAAGTAGCCTAGCCTTTCCCAGACAGACCAAAACAGCCCCTCCAGAAACTGTGAGTCGAATCCTACTTTTCCTTGCTGCTCGGTTGAACTGGCCCTGAGTGACTCTCCACGCTGCAGTGGAGCTTAAATCCCTCGCTCTGCTCCTCTCCTCCACACACACACACACACCCTCTTACTCTGCTTTTCTCCCCTACACACACACACATGCACGCACGCTAACATACGCAGACACCCTCTCCCGCAAAATGGCCTACATACAGTACACAGTTTAAACACACTGATATCCTTTGTTTAGTTCTACATACACGCACACTGATAACTTTTGTTTAGTTTTTGGGGTATCTCACTGACGAGTGAGCTAGAGACTTTGGATTTTTGTGTTGTAGCCTATATTGTTTCCCAGACAGCATTTACATCTGCGCCAGATCCGTTTTTGAATCAGCAGATTCGCGCAGCAGTCGCACTCACTATGCAGATCTGCACCAACTTTGCGCCAGACTTGTCTGTAGCTTCTGACTGTGACCGTCCATCCAGCGGGTGCGGCGCCTATCCGGGGCAGCTTCGCAGACCAGACGCGCCACAACTGAATTGAGTCCGCCCGGCGGGTGTGGGCCAGATCCGCAGGAGCTGTGCAGACCTGACGCGCCACAACTAACGGAACACTTTCCCCCCACATAAACCTGCAACTCTGCGTTATGTGATTATGCAGAGTGGAAGACTACAGACTGCACCGTCTTTGTGATTATTGGTAACTACATTATAATTATAAGTATCATTTTAAATGTAAACTGGTGTTGATGTCATTTTAGTCTGCTAAATATTTAGGCCTGTATTAAACATGAAAGTTTACAAACTTTGTTTACTCTAAAATTCTGACAACCTGAAACGTGCCAGTCAAGCTGGGTAGTAGCTACAGTTAGCTTGTAGTCTAGGTTCTTTTAAACATGCATCCACAACTATGTGAACATGAGCTTTAAGGCTAAATTGGTGAGCTTTGCTTATTATTCACCAAAATCGCTTAATATCGTGTCCATTGTGTGTTAGCTGCAAATCCGTAGCCATTAGCGCTAACATTACCCACTTTGTCTGTAGCTAGCCTTGCTGCTAGTAGCACTGCAGGTATTGCATAGACGGCCAGCGTTTTTTAAGCCTGTTTTAAAATGGATTTAGAGTGGAAAAACTTGGCTGTAAACACTAGGCTTTTTATCGAAGATCCACAAGAATTGTCGCTGTCCTCCAGTTTATCCGGTTTGGGATGCAATGCGTTGTTGGCATACTATACTGTTATAAAATAAATAATCTTTGGATGTTGAATCTAATATTTTGAGTTTGCTACTCTTTGTTTCTTTGCTTTGTGTGCTTTTTGTACATCTCACAGGAGCAGTGAGGAAGAATCGCAGGTTGATGCCTAACTTTAACGTTAGTCCATTGGGCTAGTTTTTGCCCTGGTCCTCTGACATCCATCCGTGAACGGCGCTGCTATTCACCGTCTGCTCGAAAATATTTCTCAGGACAGCTACTAGCCTCTGCGAGAGATCTGCCGCTGCCGCGGCCAAGGAACTGCTGCTGACCTGCGAGCTGCCATGATGGCAGCCTGCCCTGCAGTCTGGATTGAGTAGCCTAGCTAACGTCGAAGAACTCTCACGAAACAACAAACTGTCGCTGTCAAAGTCCACCGACCTGCTGATCTGCAGGATCGCCCAACTGTTCTGTGCTTTCAGTGCTACCCAGACTGCCAGTAATCTTCCTCCGACACAGCTGAGCGCCGTCATCATCATCGGGACATAGGCCGGTTAGATGCAACAGACTATGTTAACATGACATTTTCTTTCAGTGCGTTTAGCGGAGTTTGTTTATCAATATAAGCCTTATATTTCACATATTGGTTTGGTTTGTGTTATGTTGTAGGCCTAGGCCTAAGCTTAGGCTAGCGGACACAGTGTTCTCTTTAGCCTTTAAGTTTTTAAAATAAACTATTTTGAAAATTACAAATTATGTGGGTCTTAATTCTCTGATAGCTTAAATATGAATCACAGACCAGGGCCAGATGAGCCCCAGATGTAGAATATGAGTCTGGGCCAGATCCGCACCAAATGCCATGGCAATATTAACTGTACTGGGCCAGTTCTGTCTCTGATCCGTAATTCCAACCTGTTCCGGTATTGGCCCGGAAGAAATTACCCCGGGGCAGGTCCGTTTAGAGGATCTGCGCCAAATGCTAATGAAGATCTGGACCAAATCTGGCCCAAATATATTTTGCTGTCTGGGTAGGGCCAGTTTGTATGCTTAAAGCCTGAGACTGGCAGTTGATCCAGGTGGCCTGAACACCTGCCATAGGATTCTAATTGCTTAACGGCCGTATTATGATGTCACAATTGGCTATGTTAAGTCTATGGGGATTTTTAAAAAGTTTTTCTTTAATAGTTTAAAAAGTATAAAAGTTTCAAAGTTGAAAAGACATAGCAGCTTCGTCCGTTTGAATACCTACGTTACAAAGTTTGAATGAAGTTTCTAAGTTAAACTGTTCAAGAGAAATAGCGTACGGAAAAAGTGGTAAGCGGAATAATAATAAGAAGTTGTTGCCTAGGAAGAACAGTACAGTGCATTTTCATGCACTGTAATGAAAAAGTGTGCATAGACAGCTATACAAGAACAATTGTGTCTAGCTAGCTGAGTTTGACTGCTCCAAAGTCCTTTTAGGCAAGTCCCTCCACTCGGCAGTCATATTGCAACGCTTTTTGGGTACTCATCGGGCATCCTATTCGGCAGAAATACGCATGCACAAGGCTTCACGACACCAGTGTGCTCCAGTGGTGAGTTCACAACACATGATTGGCACGATGTCTGCACAACACAGCACATAATTGGCTCAATGTAGTCACATCACACCACATGATTGGCTCAATGTATACACATGTCGACATTTTGGCGAAGAAGGGGTGGGATATGTGTAGACAACAGTACCCCATGCATTTCTATGGAGGATTTTTTGAGTGCTGTCTCCTCATTAGAAAGTCTCTGACTGATCTTGTTTTTATGCCTGTAACTCTACTCTACACCAGATGTGAGGAGTACCACCATGCTGCCCTCTGCAGCCTGTGCATTGGCAATGAGGAGACCAAACATTGTTAATTCGAGCTTGCCTTTTAGATGTAACATTAGGTTGAGTCAATTGTCTATGCTTACCTAAATCTTATTTTGCTTTGACATTTTTATGTGCATGCACAAACAAAGTCGATGGAGAGGGGTGAAGGTGTAACCCACCTAAGCATTGGTTACTAAACCCAAAATTAGTTGCCAATGTTAAATAAATAGGTACATAAATTGAATAAATAACAAAATAATTAAAAATCCAGAAGAAGGACATACGATTTTCTAGTCAACGGGAAATGCTTTTATTTTGACAAGCGTGTTGCTTGGATACCAGAATTAGTTTATTTTACGTTCTACTCGATAACGTTACACCAGAGAATGTCTAATCGGAAGAGAATTGGCATTGTCTGGTTACTTCCGGTTTCTGGACTGGTTGCAGTTCCTGCTCAGATTCCACTTGAGGGCGCTCGCAGGCGAGTGCAGAATGCATGGAGGTCTATGGAGCTTTACCCCTCAATATCCACTTTTCTCTGGATATAATTTTTTGAGTAGTAGTTTGAATGTTGCATTCGCTAGGAGAGGCAAAGAAAATACACACTGTTGATTGTTATATTTTTTGAAGTCACGTAAGTCTTCTAAAAAGCCTTTCAAATATGTCAATGACGTCATTCATTAGCACAATGCTAGCGTGATATGGGCAACAACGACCCGACCTGTAAGAAATGAAAAGGACATAAGTACTCGTTCATTCAACTTTAGATCTAAAATCTATATTGAACCTGCATAAACTACAATAAAATCTACGATTCTTCCACGACAAGCAGGTGAAAGAGATACATTTAACCATCTAGCTCCATAGACCCCCATTCAACCTGCACTCGCCTGCGATCACCCCCAGTGGAATTCTAATGGAACTGCAACCAATGTCGTTACAATGAGGCTTAACCCTCTAGGCGCCACTGTCGAGTTTACTCGACAAGATGCGGTACTGAATAAAACTGCCGATTTAGTCAAATAGGGTGTCATATTTCGTTCGACATCCACTCCACTGGGTGGCAGACATGTCATACGTCATCCCCGAGTCCGAAAAAGGTCATGGTTTAAACAAAACTTTTGAGCTACAGCGCATTGAATCAGTGCGTGCAATACCGGAGCTAGTGTGCGTGTGAGCCACTTAGTCAGAGCGATATTGTCAACGTTAGCGAGTATTTGCATTAGATTATCGTCTAATGGCATCAAAAAAGTTTACCTGAAATGAAGTGTTGGGTCTTCTATTCGCGGACCCTGATTCTGAAGGGGAATATCTGCCTTCAGGAAATGACGGTGATTCGTTTAGTGAGGCTTCAGATGCGTCCCTGCCTTCAATGATGCAGCTGGACAAAGTGAGAGTTTACTCCATAGTTTAGCTTACACCAAGCACAAATGTTGAATCGTTTGCCCAATGTCACTGGTGGGAATAATGTTTCACGGGTTCGGAGTGTTCATCGGGAAGTTAGCAGGGTGTTAGTGGTGTGGCGAACAAGGCTGGAGGTAGCCTAATAGCGCTAGCTTCTGTCTTTTGCCTCTCCACAATCGCGGCGACAGTAACGTGGTGGAGCCTTTGTCTAATGCGACTGGGTATGTTAGACGAGGTCGAAGTGCTCATAGGAGAGTTAGGGGGAAACGTAGTGGCAGTGTGGGGAGTCGCAATGAGAATGACAGTAGGCCTAGTCCGAGCTGCGCAAATTCTCTCCACTCGGCGCGCGCGAGGCAGATCTGGCCATGCTGCTCGCATGGTGGAGGTGGTGACACGCTCTCTCCCTCTCCCACACACACACACACATTAGGTCATGCATAGTCTATCACAAGATGATGGGAATGCCGGCCCTGTATGGATAGGGATAGGGAGTCATTATCTCTACAGCAAAAGGCCTGCTACATAAAAAAAAAAAAAGTCAGCCATTTATTAGTAATGATTTACACTGTTGATTTGCTATCTATTTCCCTGATCATTTAGGACATACACTATGTGTTCCTTTGTGTGTGTTCATGTCCTTGTGATGTGTGTGTCTTTGTCAGCTAAGAAAAAAAACATCAACAAAAACAACAAAAAGAAAAAAAATACTAACATTGTCTCTTGTCTTGTCTCGTCATCTCACTCCTGATCTGTGCCTTGCCGTGGCAAATGAGCTTTTGAACTAAACAGGTCTTGTCTACTTGTGTTTGTGTGTCATCTGAATAATCTATATGTGCCCCATACATGGAATCAGAGTGCCTACTGTATGTAGTAAATGGAAAATCTCTACAGCAAAAGGCCAGTCTACCGCTAAATGCATTTGGTTTGTGTCGGCCATTTATTAGTAATGATTTACACAGTTTGTTCACTACTTACTATTTACCTGAGCATTCAGTATTGTGCAATATAGCATACAGAAGGTGAGGGACATTTTGGGGGGAAAGAAGTGGTGCATTTTATCATTCAAACATGCGACTTTTCATGAAAATTCTATAATCCAAGATGGCCGCCACCATATGACGTCATAATATGCAAATTAGATATAAACATTTAATCTCTACATAAACTTTGGGTCATCCTTAATATTTCTCTAATTTACAGAAAGTCTCTATCTCTTATCACTTTTAAGATATAGCCTTTTGAAATGAAGATGTCAAAATTGATCGTTTCGGAAAAAAACCTCTGGCGCCTAAAAGGTTAATAGGAAGTGCCAAGGCTCTCCGTAGACGGGCTCTGGTTACACTTGAATGAATAGACTTTGAATCAAAACCTTTTACTCCTTGACACCTTTCTATCGTGAATCATTTTTAATACCTCTTAAGTCGTTTTACTATTTCTACTTTGTCCTTAATCTTCCCTCATTGTTTTCACATCTTTATCCACTTCCACTTGTTTTGAACGCCGGTGAGTAATTTATCTGCTAGCAAAGATTGTTAAGGCTAGCGAGTGATTAGCATCCCGTAGCAGCAATTGCATTAGAATGGGGCTAGCATGTAGCATACTAGGATAACTTTGAGCTAATTGAATGAAAAAAACCAATCGGATATTTACGTTTACTGTACTGCTTTGTTACTGTACTTTACTGTACTGTAATGTTAGTGTTTTAATATTAATATGATATGTGATTGTTATTGAATATGACAAGTGTCATTAGTAGATGGTGTGCTATGATTTTATATGAGCTATATGCAGTAACAGACTCCCCAGAGAAGACGTTAGTTTGGCATGTTCTAAGACACGAGCTAGTAGCCTGTGTGTGTGAGATGAAAGTGGAACCCTTTCTCTCATGGTTGGTGACTAGGGTTGCCAACTGGGGGGGGGGGGGGGGGTTCGATAATACACTTCAGTAAGTACACCGGCATCCACTTCAGTTAGTGTGGGGGGGGGGGGGGGGGTATTGAAATTATGTATGTATTATTGTACTAAATAGTGCATCATTTTACAAAATTGTGAGCTATTATTTACTAAAATGCGCACATAATATACTACATTCTAGCCACTAGCCTACTCATTTTCTATCTGGTGCAAAACAAGAATCATTTCGATGCAAAAACACTTGATAAAGAAATAACTGTTTGTAGCCTATTATACTCAAACCAAATAACTCTGAAAACTGAACTGGCGGATATGCTGTCATAGAAAAAAATATATTGAACATCACAAGCAGCTCCAGAAGCTCTGAATTTGGTGAAGCCTTATTTTATTTCTGGCTTTTTTTTTGGCTATTCTGCAGCAAGTAGGCTAGCCTATTTGTTTATCTTGCAAAGATGCACTGTAAAACTCATGACATGTCATCTCACGCTACGCTATCAGCGTAATATACGTGACTCGCAGTGGCTCAAACGAAAAGTGCATTCTCTGTTGGGATTAGGCCTGTCAAACTCGATTCCTTTTAAGGATCCGGGTTATTCTGAGTCACTTGAGTCAGTATTGCTAAATCGCAAAGAAATTCAGTCCTACGTTCAAGCAGTGCCGTGGGGTGCTTCGTTTCGTTAAGTGCCTTCTCATGTTGGATGTGGATCCTCCATGATTTGAAACCAGGTTTTTGCAGCACTTGCATTTAGCCTTTAGAGTTTTGCTCTCCTGGTCAAAGTGCATCCACACATTGTTCATCTTTTTGGTGCTCATGTTCAGAAACTTTGATCTTATTGACAGAGAGGGTAGCCTATATTATAATAATTTAATTATTTGTTGTTGTTTTGTTAACAATAGAAAAGTTTGCCTAGGTCTAATGCTACTCTGCTACAATGTTTATTACCACTACTACTAATAGTAGGCTACTAGGAATCTATTCTAATAAGTATTATAGGCTGCTAATACTAGGCAACTAATTTTACTATTAATCATGGCTATACTGTTAGGTAGCCTAATATAATATAATATAAAATAGCCTAATATAATAGCATCAAAACCTCCACCCACTCACGGGAAAGAAAGCAGTTTGAGCCAGACTGTTTATTTATTGTCTTAACCTAGCCTAAGCAATTGACTTTCAATGTAGACATTGATACAGGAACGTAGAAATGCCCTGCAGTGAATATATAATTATTATTGTTATTATTATTATTATTATTATTACTACTACTACTACTATTCTCATTAGGCCTATTATTATTATCACCTTGACACGAGTAGAAACTAGGCTACTCGCTCGTCTACAGATCCACTCATGTAGCCGGCTGATTCGACTGACTCGCACTCATAACAACATAACGTAACCGGTCCGCCCGGCTGATCCAAATGACCCAGGTAGGCTAGCCTACTCAAGCAACTCCATACAGAGCTTGCAATGTTTCGGACTGTCTTCGCGACCTAATTGCATTTTAAAGTAGGCTATGCGTGCAGAATATATGTTATTTAAGAAGTGAACGCATGGCTTTTGTTGTGGATTTTCTTTTAACCTTGACGAGGAGTTACTCGCTCCTCTAAAGATCCACTCATGACAACGTAGCCGGCTGATTCGGCTGACTCGCACTCATAACAACAACGTAACCGGCCCGCCTGGCTGATCCGACTGACCCAGGTAGGCTAGCCTACTCTCCATACAAAGCTTGCAATGTTTCGGACTGTCTTCGCGACCTAATTGCATTTTAAAGTAGGCTATGCGTGCAGAACATGTTATTTCAGAAGTGAAAGCATGGCTTTTGTTGTGGATTTGCTTTTCACCTTGACGAGGAGTTACTCGCCCCTCTAAAGATCCACTCATGACAACGTAGCCGGTTAATTCGGCTGACTCGCACTCATAACAAGATAACGTAACCGGCCCGCCGGGGTGATCCGACTGACTCAGGTAGCCTACTCAAGCAACTCCATACAGAGCTTGCAATGTTTCGGACTGTCTTTCCGACCTAACTGCATTTTATAGTAGGCTATGCGTGCAGAACATATGTTATTTCAGAAGTGAAAGCATGGCTTTTGTTGTGGATTTGTTTTTCACCTTGACGAGGAGTTAGGCTACTCGCTGCTCTAAAGATCCACTCATGACAACGTAGCCGGCTGATTCGGCTGACTCGCACTCATAACAACGTAACCGACCGCCCGGCTGATTCGACTGACCCAGGTAGATACTCAAGCAGCTCCATGAGCGTGCAGTTCGGACTGTCTGCACGACCTAATTGCATTTTAATATGCTACATCTATACACCAAATCTAATTATGTCTAGGCTACATGCAGAACATTGAATGTTATTTCAGAAGTGGAAAAATGGCTTTTGTTGTGGAATTGCTTTTCACCTCGAGGAGGAGCTACTCGCTCTCGCAGATCCACTCATGACAACGTAGCCGGCTGATTCGACTGACTCGTACTCAACGTAGCCTAACCGGCCGGCTGATCCGACTAACCCGGATTGCTACTCAGCCGCTCCAATCTGAGTCTCATGGTCTGTGAGTCTGCAATGTTTCCGGCTCTGCGGGAAGTTAACCAGTTATCTCGGACTGCCTGCTCACTCAGTCGCTTGAGTTAATTTGTGGAGTTGTGGTTGCCTACGAAATTGTTACATTTTTGGCAGCTACGATGGCTAGGGCTAGGAGGCTAGCTAATGTTGCAAGAGGGTTGTGTGTGGCGCTGTTTATCGTTTTAGATTGAATTGTAGTAGGACTCAAATGATCCGAGTTAATGATACTAGACTCGCGACTCATGGGTTAATTTAAAGACACAGGTGAAAGATCCGAGTGAATCACGACTTAAACACCTTTAGTTGGGATAGTGATGACAGACAAACTGAGAGGGATAAATGACAGCAGCAAAGTTTCCCTTTATTTCATACAAATCGTGTATTTTTCGTTCATAGTCTAACTTATAATACTGATCTGTCATGGATTTGCACGAGTTGATTCTCAATAATACGGAACAAAATGCGTTCCGTATCAGTTCAATAAGGAACACATCTTTTTCCTTGCAAATACGGGACGATTCCGTATTTTACGGAACGGTTGGCAACCCGTGGCTATGTTGTGCCTCTCTTAATTGAAATGTTGTTTTCTGTAGCCCACACTACTAAATTTGGAGGCAGCAACCTGAAGGGGAAGGAGAAGCTGCCACTGTTCGGAACCCGGAGTATGCAGCACAATAAAACGTAAGTAAAACTTCGGGACAGTCTGCACAAATTCAAAAAAGTGCAGCTCTTACCTGAAAGCTAAAGGTTTTCTTCTTTGCTTGCAGGCCCGGCAAAAGCAGTAGGAGGAGGGGAGGAGGAGGAGGAGCAGCAGCAGCAGTAGGAGGAGGGGAGGAGGAGGAGGAGCAGCAGCAGCAGCAGCACATCAAGTCATCGGCAGGAACTCCCAAATTAAATGAATTTAAATAAATGGTGTAATCAAATGTGAAATGTCGCTCTGATCTTCTTAAACCAAGTGAGTGGGCAAATGAGGACTGCATCTGCAGATCCGCCCAGAGCTGTTTTTTTTAACATCCTGACAACATTCTGGCAACCTCCAACATGGGTTTCAATGTTGCGGTTACGTGGCCATTAAGTTGCAGGAAGGTTGCCTGCATGTCGCCGATATGTCGCGGTAATGTTGTCAAATAACGTGGCGGCAACATCAAGGCGTCTTTCACTTTTCCGGTTGCCGGCAACGTAAACATTGGTTGGAAAATCACGTTGCGGCCACGTGATGGCCACGTTAGTGTGTTTGCTGGGTAGCTGCATAAGTTTGCTATTAGCGATGTAAATCCACCATGTTTTACTGTGTTAGTCTGACGTTATTCAAATGTTTTTAACGTTATTGAACTTACAAGAACAGTTTGTAAGTAGCCTAAATAATATTTAGTATTTATATTTATTAATATTTAATATCTCTAATCATGGCTGCAGTGGAGGCTAATCGCAAGTAAACGCAGTTTATCCACCACTGAATTTCAGAAATAGTTTATCCACCTCTTGATAGTTTATCCACCACTCAATACATTCAATGCACTTCCTAATAGTGTGTATGCACTCAAGGAACTATCTACTACTAGTAGCCACCACTTGTAAACAGTAATCTGCACCATTATCATATATTCTGAATGTCTTATGTATTTAAAAATTAAAAAAAAAATAAAAAAAAAACATCCAGTAACGCTTTTCCTTACTGCAGTTTAGCCTACCCACCTCTTATTTCACCACTACACCTATCTTTAGTATATCTAAGACTCAGGGATGCAAACAGAGATATGGTCAAAAAGGAGTGAGATTATCGAAGCCCACGCCCCCACAGGAAATATCATATAATTACATTTTGCCACTACCTCTGAGTCAGAAGGGTGGCACAGGCCTTGAGATTCGATTGGCCACCCCCAAATCTTAGTCTACAATTGGCCATTAACATGGTCTAAGGCAGGACCTTTCTTGGTGCACTTGCAGCAGTTTGAAGTATCAGACGTCAGAAATGTAAGTGGCAAACACGCTTGCCTTTATTGGCCTACAGGCTCCTGCTTGTGCTAACACGCAAAGATATCTATTTACCTATTGCATCTGCCAGTGCCTATTTATCTAATCACACACTTAAGTCGCCGACATTTGAGAGGTCATTAAGTGTTAATTGTAGGCTAGGCCTATACTTTTGTAAAAGTGTTTAATGGTAATAATGTCCTAATGTAATGTTAAGAAAACTTAATTTATGGTTCATCAAGCTTAGGCCTACTCACTAAACACTCGTCGCATCTAGGCTACAGGTAGCGATATTCTGATGACATGTATGAACATTCAACCAGTCAAGCATTTGTTGTAAAATATTGAAATTATTGGAAGTTTACATAGCTTAGGCTAAACTGTATGCTTATTTCGTCCCCAATACCTGTTTTATTCGTCCCGATCAGGAGGGATAAATGAAACATTGTGCACGTTCCACTTTTGCTTATAATAATTAAATAATTCCTGAACGCAGGGCTGGACTGGCCATCTGGCATACTTTTTCCTTTTTTTTTTATTGTCCGAGCCAGTCTTTATAAAGTTCATTTTCTATAGTAGCGCGTGACAACAAAATCATATGTCTGCGTTCTGTTCCCAGAGCTTTCTCTGTCTATGATCTGCAGCGTTTCTCAAATTATGAGCCTCCTCGACAAGTAGATTGCTGGTCTACGGAGCCATGAATTTAAATTACGCCCCACTTCTGTCTGTTAATTTGCGGCACAATTGAATGATATTATAGAACCGCGGACCAAAAGGTTTCCCCGATCAGGAAATACTCCTTAATTTGCAACTTTTTGTAGGCCTAACAGAGGTAGCCTAAATATCGTGCCTATATGTCCGCTTAAAAGAAAGAAGAAAAAAAAACATTTATTTCACTTGTCTCTCTGGATTGAACGCAGAATGTGGGCTGTTGCGCAAATAGATGAATGAGGGAGGGAGATTCCGTTAACAAAAACCTAAAGTTTTGCTAACATTTTCTCCATTATTATCGTAAAATATGTCTCCATGCAGGGCAGGGCTGGTTCTAACCTAGGCTAGGCTACTATATTTGGGTGGGCTGGTAGAAATTTTGGGTGGGCAACATAGCAAAGCTGTCAAATTGGATCAAAACTAATGTGAGCACGCCTACTGATTAGGCGCACACTAATTGTGCCCACCTGTGGACATGACACTGAGCCAATGGGCCCATCACTCCTTGGAAATATAATGGTGTTCTGTGAGGCTCGTAGGATGAAAGTTGCCGTCGCTGGCAGCAGGCTACTCTGGAGGACAGGAGCGTTTTCTTGTGCTTATTTCACGCTGGACATCGGTAGGTGGACTTTTATACTAGGCTAACGTATGCGGTTGTGATTCATCTTGAACTGCAGTATCGTAGTCGATGGGCTTTAGCTATGTTTGTTTCTCTTGCTAACCAACAAACAAACCTTGGGCTGCTTGGTTAGTGACGGTAAGGGGGGTGGGGGGGGATGATTCATACTGTTTAGCTTTATGGTGGTTTTTAAGGATGTTGGCTGATTGTGCTGTTCCGTATGGCCCAATCTCACTGCAGTGTGACAAAAGCTCCCTGGAATCCTGCCTTATTTCACCCGACATTTGACTAGTAGACTACCCATGTTCATCAAGGTAGGCGATGCATGCTAATGAGCCTAGCAAGTAGCATAGTTGAGTGTTAATGTTCGTAGCGCAGCAATGACGTCTACAGCTGTTCTGTCTTGCCGTAACCAGGCCCTGCCTTTACGTTAGCTATGCCCTGTACATTGGCTCAATATTCCTTTTTTTCCATTTATAGCTGACGCGCCCTCCCTCCTCCACTCTGACCTCTCGGGCCTCTTGCCCATAGCACAAACGAGGCCAAGGTAGGCAGCAATGGCTTACTTGTACTGCCAGTTAACCATGCAATAATGATTGGGGTTGCTACATGGGTTTAGAAAAATGTGTATTTGTATGTTATTTATATTTTAAGATTTAAGTGCATACATTTTGTACTGATTAAAAGTTCTTTGTATTGATAACTGTACAATTATGACTTGTGGCATGTATGTGATAATTGAAGATGATGTATGTTATTAGTAAAATCTTGTTTTCTTGTTTGCTATAGATCACAGTTGGCTGTCAGTATGACAGCCTGACCACTGTTTTCCCCTGATTAAATTTAGTTTGTGTTTTTTTTGATTGTATGCTCCCTAGTGGTGACCTGCTCTGTCCTTAGCCCATTATTGTGCCTTCCAACGCCAAGTAGCGGCGCTAGGTTGGTTTATGGTCAGGTTGAGTTAGTTGGTTGTTCATCCCCAGTTTGTTTGTTTTCTGCTTTTCCCTTCTCCTACCCTGTCGGCACTGGCCTAGTCGGCCAGTGTTTTTGAGCAGCCCTCTTAACCATCCACTCGAGGGCTGCCTCAGTTAATGTTCCCCTCCTGATTTTTCTCCCTTTTACTGGTTTGAGTTTTATTATTTTTATTTGTCTCCTCTTGTCTCCTTGCCCCTCCTAGCTGTGACCAATTGTAATTTTGCTAGATAGCCAATGCCTGTATAGCAGTAGGCTCCTTCTTAGTATATGCCCTAGTGGCCAGTGTGGGTTTCAAACCATTTCATGAGTGTTCTTTAGTGTGATTGATTACTCACTCCTGATGATTGCAGTGTAGTGGCACTTGTGGGTGCGTGTGAGCACAGTTTTGTTCCCTCCTAGTCGAGCGACTAATTTGCCCACAGTTGTTGTGATAAGAATATTGAGATTCAGGCAGATAAGTAACATCTGGGTAGGTTGCTCACACACTCATCCCAACCTCAAGTTTCTTGAGAACTTTAGTCATCCAATTCGAACACATGGAACCGGTTATGTGGTTGCCCTGCAACAAGTTGCCCCATGTGCAATGTTAACAATGTTTGCTCACATACACAATACACTCCTTCATACCAACTTTACTGATCATTAATCAATCGGAAGACATGGAACCGGTTATGTGGTTGCCCTGCAACAAGTTACCCCACGTGAAAATGTAATTAATAATTTGCCCACACTTGTTGTGATCATAATATTGAGATTTAGGACGATGAAATTGATCACATACACAATACACTCCTTCATACCACCCTCAAGTTTCTTGAGAACTTTAAAGAAAATAAACAAATAGACAAAAAAGCAGGTCACATTATTTTAACAGCTACAAAAATAGATGCACATAGATATGTTATTGTGGGGGGGGGGGGGGGGGGGAATGTATTGGATGAGTATATTTGTATATCTTCATTTAATAGAATAGAATAAAAATGGATTATATTTTAATGTCCCCATGATGGAATTTGTTTTAGCACAGCATAGCCCAGGGACAGACAACTTAGATAATTAACTTTAATATGTTTGTATTATTTTATTCAAATACAAAGACATTTTATGTGAGGGTCAGGTATTTGTGTTTTTTTCTTTCAATTTATGAGTATGGTGTTTGTGTCTGGTTTCCCTAACGTATTTGTGCTAATTTCACATCTTGAGCATGTTTCTGTTTATCTGGTTGTTTTGCCTCATGCCACCCTTGAATTAATCAGTTCCACCCTTGTTAAAAATGTCTAGAATCACCACTGCACCTCTGCCATCCAGGGCTCACCCTATTCACACAAAAATGTTCTTTATATGAAAATACACTGTCCCAGTTCCTTCCCTTATTCTGTCTGCTGGGGCCTGACTTTGGCTGGTAGCTGGCTTGTCTTGACAGAGGAGCTGGGCCACACTGGGTAGATATGATGGTAGCCACTCTCTCTGTGTGTATAGCACTCTGGCAGTGATTCAACAGAGCATGCACTCCCTTGTTAGCATAATTAATCTCTTTCATGCAGAAAGTACATTTGGCATGTCTCTTTTTTTCAATTTTTTTTTAAAAAGTCTGACATTTTGAATTTGTGTTTGGCTGTCTTGACCTCAATCTCCGTTTCAACCTGTAACCAAGACCAGTTCCAATTTGTTTTACAACCCTAATCCACTTTCTTAACTGTTAGTGCCTCACTCTCATGAAATTCTCTCATCCTGTAAATGAAAAGTTGCATATATTAGCCATAGTGTTACCCTAGACCTGACAGTATCATAACAGAGTGCAAAATAGTTCACTTCACTTTGCCCCCTTTCTCAATGCGCCCCAAAATAACGTTATTCTGCACGAAAATGTACAGTTAAAATGTATCAACAGTAGTGCGGTCTGTCTGTTAGGATAAGCCCACACATCAGTTTCTCGCCCTTATGTGGTAGGTGTCATTGAAAATAAGTCAGTTCGTCACTTGTCACTTCGGGTTGCGTTTACGAAAAAGCCTAGACCAGCGGCTCATTAGGCTACTAGACGTCAACAAGCTGCTAGCCTAAACAAGTATGTTACCATTAGGCTACACGTTGGAAAGGGGGTAGAGTTGGATATAACGTTAGGCTGCTACTAAAATATTACAGGACAAAATACTGCTAGTCTGTCCGGAACTGAACTAAACTGACTGACGCAACAAACAAGGTTAAAAAAAAATCCAACTGTGTTTTTGCTAGTCATGTAAAATGTAGCGCTAGTGTGCTACTTAAGCAATATAGCACGAGTGAGAGTGGGGTTGGTCATGGATATTCCCACGGGTTTTGTTCGGCCGTAGCCACGAGGCCGGAGGCCGAGTGGCGCAGGCAACAACAGTACTTACATTGAGTTGACTGTGTGGCTTAATCCACAGATGTGGTGAAGCACTGTTTCGTTATGGTTTGCTAAGGAGTAACCCATTGCTTGAAATAGTGGAGAGCTGGGATGAGAACATTGTGTCAAATCTTCGCATTGTATCGCGGAGTGATTTATTATTAGCTGTGCAAAATCTGAGTTGAAATGTCCAGGGATATTCCAACTCATGGAACGTCTCTCGGCCAATCAGAAACAAATAAATAGTTCCATAGAACCCAATTGTTGTATAACTAGCACTAACCTGGCATAGTTATTGTAAAGACTGTAACGACACATTAGGACAACCTAAACATTACACAATGCAAATGGTAGAAATTATGTGATTAGAAGACATCAAATATGGTTAACCTTACCTTTCTTGCAAAAAAGACCAGGCGCGACACAAAATTACTGGATCCCGGACTGATAGATGTAACGTTAAATTCTTGCAGGAGCATTTACATTACATTACATTACATTACATTTGGCTGACGCTTTTTAACCAAAGCGACTAACAACAAGATGTTGGCCATCTGCCAAAGAGATCAGGAGCACCATCAGTGGACCCTTGTCACCCAGACACTCCATCATTGTTTGCCCACAAACACATCATCACTGATAGTACCCAAAAACTGCAGAGGTACCAAAGGAGACAGGGTAGAGAATCAATTCAGCTGGAGTCCCCTGAAACAGCATGTTTTGAGAGTTATGTAAACCCTGGGTGTATTTCTGTAGGAACAGAACTGTCAATGAGAGACATTGAGCGGCTAGAAATGGAGAATTCGCAACTTAAAAAAAAGGTAGCTGAGCTTGAGAAGGAATTGGAAGGACACCGAAATACTTCACCAAAGCAAATGTTGTGGAATGTGTCTGACTTTATTCTTAGTGACGACAAGCGCATCCATTTTTACACGGGCCTTCCATGTGCCTCTGTGTTTTTCACCCTCCTGTCCTACCTAACAGCAGCATGGAGTGCAACATCATCTATCCTTAGCCCCCCTGATCAGTTTCTTGTGGTGTTGATGAAATTGCGCCTTGGCCTGGTGCACCAGAGTAAGTTGTGGCACCATCAGTAACATCTTTCACGACTGGCTTGACGTGATGGCTAGGGAGCTACAGTGTTTGGTTCGGTGGCCATCTGCCAAAGAGATCAGGTGCAATCTCCCCACCCTGTTCAAGACTACAGGTTTTGAGCGAATTAGGTGCATAATCGACTGCACTGAAATTTTCATAGAGGCCAACTCTATAATGGGACTTATACTTCCATTATAAGTCCCATAACACTGTGAAGGTCCTTGTGGGTATAAGCCCTACTGGAGCAATTACTTTTTTGTCCAAGTTCTGGGATGGTCGAGCTAGTGACAAAGTAATAACAAAACATTCAGGACTTATTGATCTTTTGGAACAAGGCGACCATGTGATGGCTGATCGAGGATTCAATTTTCCTGAATATTTTGCCAATAAATGTGTACACCTTCATATACCAGCATCCACAAAAGGTCGGAAACAACTCTCTGGATTAGAGGTCACACACTCAAGGAAAATGTCAAGGCTGAGAATCCATGTTGAAAGGGACATAGGCCAACTGAGAAATTTCAGGATTTTGCAAAACATTTTGCCAGTCAGTATGATTAGACGAAAAAAATGATACCACTCTTTGTACCATTGACAAAATATTGATTGTGTGTGCTGCACTGACAAATTTGGGAAAGCCACTGGTCCCAAAATAAACCTGGTTGAGAAACAACTAGCCTACTTTTTTTGTTGTGTAAATTACAGATTGCTGTTATTTACATAAGGTACATCCAACTCCAGGTGCTGTGCTGGAGTCCAGATAACTAAACGGGATGTGTGCAGTTTGAGACAGTGCATCCCTAACTGTACCTGCCTGTAATAGCCTTTGGGACCTTTTGGGTTTAAAATGTACTGCCCTCCTTCCATTGTAATGTCTTGGTTTTTTGCTTTTGCTGTGAATGCATCAGTAAGAGAACGGCAACCACTGAGGGTGATGGGACATTTAATCTCTAACAGCATGATTAGATCATCAGGGCTTGCTGCCAGCCATGGTTCTTCTGCACACACCACCAAACCTTTTTCAAATACTGTGCAGCCCCTCTCCCTAATGTGCTCCTTGGCAAGTTCCTCACTTCCCTTCCCATACCTTGTGGCCACACTTCCCTGGAACTTTGGGTATAGGTGCTCAGCAAGAAACTTTTTTCCCGCTGGGGCACCTTACCAGCTGTGCTTGCTGTTACACGGATCTTGCGTGCATCATGCCAGAGTGGCTCTGCCTCCTAGTGTTTCTCTCTAGAACCAGCACTTTATCTGGGCGCATTTTAATGAATGCATCATAAAATGTTTTGCACTTAGAACAGCTCAAAGTACTGCCATGCTCACTGTGGGGCTCAGCTAAGCTTCTGAACACAACAGCTTCAGCTGTCTGCACATCTTGATCTCCCTGACTGCCTGACTCTGAGGCTTCAGTCTCACTGCTGTCACACATGGTGGAAAAGAGTGCAATATGAATGCAATATGAGAACCAGCAATATGAGAACCAGCTCAATGTTAAATAATAAATGCAGTGACGGCTGGTTGAGCCAACGCGATATTTCATCTCATACATGTGATCTAACATGATAGGCTACACATGCATTTAAACGGGCTCTGATTGTACATTTTAATAGTTCAAATAGTTACTCAGTTCTCAAGTAGTCCTCACTGGCCACGCCACTTTCTAGACTGGAAATTATCCAACTTTAGCCAAACGTATCATAATTGTCGCTACCAGCTACGTTTTGGAGTCACACCAACTGGACTTGTTCAATTCACAAAGTGGATTAACTGCGTGAAAGGAGATGATAAATCGGACTGTAACGTTTTCCGAATGGAGCTTTCAATGTAGCAGGTAGGCTAATGTGTTTTCTATTTGCTAGCGGCTAGCTAGCCAGTTATTTAGTTGGTGAATAGTAACTTTTAATCCGTCGAGCTATTATTTATATTGGCTGGGTATCAATATTTAACCACCTGCTTTACTATTCTTTGGATATTGACGTTTTAAAGCAGGTATGCCATCGTTTGCCTCTTGATTGTGCCGTTGTGTGGGATTGTTACACTGGTCCTGCTGCAACCAGGTTAGCTTTTTGGTGTGTGTGTGAGAGAGAGAGGAGGGGTGGTAATCGAGGACTAGCTTTCAGATAGACTTAAGACAGCAATATCTGCTAAACCAAAACCCAGTTACAGTGTTTTTAGCACCAGCCGCCACTGACATGAACCATTTGTATTGGGTGCTGCTACTCAAAGTGTTGACTTAGAACTAGTTACATACCCTGCCATACAGGTACAGTGCCCACTCAACATTTCTCCAGACTCCCTAGCGACAATCCAGGTTTGGTACTCTTTCGTTAGTGTCTGGCTGGACTCAATTACTCCGTACACCACACACATTTCTCCATTTTTATAAGTTAACACACTTCTTACTTTGCCGGAGTGGAAATAGTTGTATGCGTCCAAGCTTCGGTAGGCTTTGAACGACTCTCTTGAGTATACACATTCACTCTCCACCAGATATTGATAAATATTTACCTGGGTTACATCTGGTATTTTTGACAAATCTTTTGAGAAATACTGGCGTCTCAGGGCACAATCAAATGGGTCAGGTATTTGTATGTAGTTATTCGCCAGTTTTGCGGCATATCTGCGCTTTTCTTCGGTTGGTAAACCTAAGAAGTATTGGCTGGACATGTTGTCTCTGTTGTCGTTGTTGTCTCTCCGTTGTTGTATGTTTACCGGAAGTTAAGTTAGGGCCATGGAACGTTCCTCTATTGTTTATGTTGTTACCGTTAAAACCGTCTATAGAGTGGTGAAGTCCCGGCCCTTCCGTTTGCCTCCATGGGACCTATCTTTCAAAAAAATTTGAACGGCAGTCTATGGCGAAAAATCAATTATTTTCTGGTCCCGGTTGACTTGTGCCTTGAATTACCTATATGATGTTTGTCAATTTTAAAGACAATTTTTCATGTAAAGACATTTGCAGTTTGTTTCGTAACTATTGAATTACAACATTGTGAAAGATCGTAATTCCAACTACTACAAACCCATCAGTCGCGCTAGTGACGTTAGCTGCTAGCTCATTCACAGCCACACTAGATTGTATCAGCATACCAGCAACAGGTCTTAATTGGGCTTTCCTTGCCGAAGAAAATACCATGAGTCAGAAGATTAAACACATCAGGTAAGTTGTATTCGCCCATAGACTGTACATGTACATTACATACTGTTAAGTGACATAGCAGGCAGCAAGATGCAACCGTTAACTAGCATAACAGCTCTTATCGTTTCATTACATTGGTGACGTACATCGTTCGAGACGAGAGATGTAGTCCACTGAGTGGATTCGCACAAAACCAACATAACTTTTGAAGTCTATCGAACAACAGTACTTTCTTGACGTGAAAAATTATCTTTTAAATTCACACACATCATATGTGAAATTTGTGGCACAATTCAAACTGGACCAAAAAATAATTGTTATCTCTCCATTAACTCCCGTTCATAATTTTTTGAAAGATAGGTCCCATGGACCGGAAGTAGAAGGGGCGGGACTTCACCACTCTATATGGCTCTGACTTAAAGCCTCGGTTGCTAGGTAACTATAAACAAACTCAAAGATCGTAATTCTTGATTTCGCTTGCAAACTGACGGTTTTATGCGTTTACTAAACAAAGATTATGGAAATTAAACACCACTTTTCCATCAAAAAGCTTGTTGTAAAAGGCATAACTTGTTAGATTTAAGAACTAGGTTCGCTAGCTCTGTGTGTTATGAGCAAAGAATCTTTGGTTATGAGTCCCATAGAACAACACTGCCATCTACTGGATTAGAAAGTGTCAGCAGGCAACTTGTGGATCTGGGTGGCTTCTCTGCGCAAAGTTTGTCTCAAAAATATGTGATCCACAAATTAGATGCAAAATTAGATTTCACAAAGGCAATTTTCAGTTTTACAAATGCCATTTCATTTACAAATACACATCTACAATTGTGAAAACCAATTTACAAGTTACAAATATAATTTTTTTATTTGTGGATGTCAAAACACGAATGCAAGTCAAGAAATATTTGTGGATGTCGCCATCTACTGGATTGCGATTTCTGTGTGCCGGTGAATTAAAGTAGGCCTATTTACGTGTGGATTTGTGTGACCTGAGTTACGGTCACACAAGTTGAGTTACAAATATGATTTTTTTTATTTGTAGATATCAAAACACACATGCAAATCAAGAAATATTTGTGGATCCCCCTCTGCGCATATACAAATATTATTGAGACAAATTTATATTGCATCTGTCAAGTTCGCACAGGGCCTCGCACCCCCTTGCAACGGCCCTGCAGCTCCTCCTAAGACAGCGAGGAAAAAGTTAAAATATGCGATAAAACCCGGGAAAAGTTGACAGGTTTGTTTCGGTCCCGGTGATTATTTGTGAAATTGTGCAAACGACAGCCTTTTCAAGGAAGGAGCCTTAGCATGCAAGCTCCCAAATTGACCCAGAAGCCAGGCATCAATAAATTGTTGGGACTGGGGAGGGTCATGCGTTTTTTCTCAATCACTTTGGAGGGTCATATAAAAAATTCTTGCTGGCGAGGGAGGGTCACGTCTTTTTTGACTAAAGCTCCCAAAACTCCTCCGGTAGCCCCTTAAATAAATAACGAACAGTCCCTAATTGATTAATAGCCTGTAGGCCTACACCAGCAATTGTTGAACATTGACCTGTACAGGACATTGACAGTAGCCCAGCCTAACAAGCAAATGTTGCAAAAGACAAAAGACACTTGCTATTGAACTAATAACAGACGTGTGTCGAAAATTGACTTTATTTTCCATATGGAGAAATAATGTCTAACCAAGGTCAATCTTGGCAAAAAAAAAGCCCTCAAACCTGAAAACACATGAGGCAAAAGTGCCAAACATCACAAAACTAACTAAACTAACATGCACATATTTTTGTATTGCAATCATTGCAGCCTACAGTTGTAATAGCGTGTTACAACTAACCCCGCGTCACGTTTCTTTTAAGATAAGATAGCTCCTATGTGTTGACTACATGTTTCAAAACGGTGTTCATTTTTAGCCTACAAGACGATTATTAGTCAGTGAGCTGCACCCACAACTCAGTAATCGAAAGACAAGTAGGCCTAGTTTAATTACTTTGATGCCTTCAAAAGACGTTTTGCTGTAGATCTACGTGAAAACACGTCCATACGGACTGAATTTGTGGAACACCGTCTCAGTAGGCTAATGTGGTTAACTGACCAATATGTCCCGATCAACCATCTGCAATAGGAAAAAAGTCCATGTTACATTTAACCCCGCGTTACTTTGTGCCCCGCGCTCCCCTGCAGCTTTCTGAAGCTGTAGGCCTAACAGGCTACCACCTTGACGTGAAAAAGCTTAATATAGCTTATGTCCCAAAATGGCAACAAGTCGTTTTACTCCCCGTATGCGCTCATTAAAGAACGTTTAACGTGTCACAAAAACAGCTATCAATTAATCACCAAACGTCTTATAAACAAGTCTTGCCAGGAGCAACACCTTGCAAAAAATGATAACAATAGGCCTAGGCCTTTATATGGCTCTGCTCCTGCCTATATTCGAACTCAGAACTGCCTGAAAGTTGTAGCCTGGCGGGCCATCCTATATCATTGAAATGTATAGTCTGGCATCGAACCATTCACCTCGCTTAATCCAAGGGGCGGGCAGAGGATTGTCTTTCAAACTGCCTAGGCATGCAATAGGCCAGCGCTACGACCATATCCGTATCCAGTCGGCAAAACGGCAAATACATCCTTCTTCGAAAGGAATGACTTAAGTGTATTGTGTTGCTCAACTTTCAAAGAAAAGTACAAGTCCAACTTCTCCAAAGTTGACGCCAACGCCGATTCAAACAACCGCTCTTCGTTCGCCATAGTCACCTTCCTTGTTGTTCACCGTCGCAGGACTGTCGTTATCCTGTTAAGCCCGCCTTAAGACTCTCTAACAAAATAGAGCGCTGTGATTGAATAACATCCACGGTGTTAGCCAATAGAAATCCCTATGGTTTGATACTAGACGTACAGGCTGAGCAAATTAATTTGCCGCCGCTAGGGTGCGTCTAGATTTCTAGGCTATGAAAGTTGCAGACCTGTTCTGGACATACGTGCATTAACCCACTCGACCGTCAGACAACGCTATCTGCTTCAAGTAGGCCTATTGGGTAGGACTGTAGTAGCCTACACTGGTTGCTGTGGCATAGTCTTGAGTGACCGAATTCGTTTTCCTTTGTCATATGAATGCTGTCATTTTGTTAACATTACTGTTAAGGAGATGCTGTAGGCAAAGGCTATATTTCAACCTCGTTAGTGTAGTAAAAAAATCAGAACTATTCACGAGGTTTCTGGGCAGCATATTTATGTTCTGTTAGCAAGCAAACTTCTCATGACTGCCGACAAAGTAGCCTACTGCCAGCTGACGAAGCTCTCATTTTAAAACATTACTGAGACAGGCAGGCACTGTACAATCAAGAAATCTTGCCACTGAATCCAAAACTATGTTTAACATTATGTACAAAGCTTATAGGCTACAGTGGACTAGCATGTTGCAGGGGCTGCTAAAAACACAGAGAAACAAACTGAAAACTCGGCCAATCACAGCCCTTGCTGGTCCGGTTCAACCGCAGAACGCCACGGCGGACTATGCTGCTGTTTTAACTCTGATGTATATAAATAGACCATTCCCTGTATTTTTCACATGTGATAATTGCTTATTGTGCATCAATAAATGATAAAATTTACAGACAAATATCAAACAAAGAAATAGTTGAAAATGGTAGTGCAACAGTAAAACTTTGCATTTTAAATGGAGTTGTTCTGTATATTATACATAAAATCTATTCATAATATGCTATATTTTTATGTTTTAATAATCAAGTTATAATGTAAAATTTACTTGCAAAATTAATTATAAGCCTACACCAAAACATGTAAATACACAGCTTGAGAAAAGATAAGAGGAAAATGTCACTTTTGGGAATTTTATTTAACAGCCATCGTCAATAGTTGTAAACAATTGGATGCATTTTTTTAACATATACAACATGCAAAGAAGCTACATGTAATGGTTCTTTTAGCTCGACTGAATCAATTAACAAAGTTTAAGTGCCAGGCGCACAACAACAGCCCACACTCTCCCTGTCTGGAATGTTCCACAGTATGCCATAAAACAATTGGATGCATTTTCTTTTCAACGTATACAAACAACATGCAAAGAACCTGTAATGGTTCTTTTAACTATGACTGAATCCAAGTTGAAATGATCCAGAAGACAAGCCTCTCTAAATCTGGACATTAACCTCTTTAAATCAGAACATATTTCTGTCACACAAAGTTTAAGTGCCAACACCACACTCTCCCTGTCTGGAATGTTCCACAGTATGGCATAAAACTTATCTCCATGGAGACAATCAGGTGATGCCAACAGGCCAAATTACAGATCAGATCTGTGGAGAGGTGAGCCCCCTCACAGTTTGCTAAGGTATTTTTTGCAATAAAAACAGCTCTAATTGAATAAATGAAAAGTAAATACGTTTTATACCATACTAACATTCCTGCAAAGTATAACCTCTTCATGAAACAGAGAGTTCCTGTATCAGGGTGAGGACGCGAGGGTTCACGTTGTGATTATGCTTGGAGTTTTTGTTCTCTACTTTGGTTCCTTTTTCTGGGTTTATCAAGAAAAAACACCTGTAGAATAAAAGCATATTAAGCATTTTAATTGATCAGTTAAAAAAAAAAAAAAAGTCTGAATCCGGGTCCGAGCCCGGCCGAGACTCAAGAGCAAGACCGAGACTCGGGCCACACCAAGAGGCAAGGCCGAGAGTCAGCTTGAGTCCAGCTCACTTGAGACTAACATACCATAAATATTTTGTTATCTTGGGTGCAACGGTTGAGGTAGGGATAGTTATTTAGGGGAGTGGCCACCAAGTTTCATGTTCCCTGGTGTTTCAGTAACCCGGGAATCACTGACCAAAATTGATGACGGTAAAAGAAAAAAATAAATGTCTTTTTTATATTTTAAATGACTTGTTGTCCTGATTCGTCCTGTGGATCTTAGTGGGCACTGAGGAAGCAATAATTTCATCGCTAGTTTTTCATGATTACTATTTCAATTGTTGCATATCAAAATTCACTACTTAAGTATGTGTTTTATGTAGTTTGTCGGGGACTGGTTCAGACACGTCACATCCATAACGCCAGTTTTTCCTACATAATGCATTACGAAAATGACGCATAGTTTCAAAAACACACTTTTTGTGTTCATTCAAGTCTCCTTCATGCTAAATGAGTTTGTAGAAAACCTGTAATCTCTCACAAAAGTGTGTCCATTTCATGTCACATCCATAACGCTGATAAAATGTCTTGTATTCTTAGGATGAAATTGATTATATGAAATTTGAGGATTTCTCAGTATTCAGAGGACAGAGGTTACATTAAAAGTTATGCAAATGAATTCACTGATACTAATTTTGCCTCCACTCTAAGGCATTTTGTTTACCAATATGAGTCCAATTGTCACATCCATAACGCTAGAACTAACATGAGTAAATATTAGATTCAACATCCAAAGATTATTTATTTTATATCAGTATAGTATGCCAACAACGCATTGCATCCAAAACCGGATAAACTGGAGGACAGCGACTATTCTTGTGGACCTTCGATAAAAAGCCTAGTGTTTACAGTCAAGTTTTTCCTTAAAAAACGCTGGCCGTCTATGCAATACCTGCAGTGCTACTAGCAGCAAGGCTAGCTACAGACAAAGTGGGTAACGTTAGCGCCGCTAATGTCTACGAATTTGCAGCTAACACACGATGGTCACGATATTAAGCGATTTTGGTGAATAATAAGGAAAGCTCACCAATTTAGCCTTAAAGCTCATGTTCACATAGTTGTGGATGCATGTTTAAAAGAACCTAGACTACAAGCTAACCGTAGCTTCTACTCAGCTTGTCTGGCACGTTTCAGGACCGCTGTCTCGCTATCCGGCAAAAGATTCTTTGGGCGCCGCCATTGGCCGAATACCGGCGCCCATTGACTTATATTGAACACATGTAAACAAAACCTCAATAATGTGCTCAAACTAACGCCGCTGACTTATGACAACAACCATTCCACTTTGATACGAAACTACATTTTTGTACAACATTTATCCAACAAAAATTACAGAATTTGGATCAAGTAATGTGGAGAAATATCGATATTAAGAAAACTGCGTGACGCCGAGTTAATGGCATTTCCCCTTGTCCATGAGTCACGTATAACAGGTCACGTCGGTGGTCGTTATCCCTCACATGTCAGAGTAATGACATTCAAAAACGTACCTTTATATTACATTACAATTTATAAAGGAACGAAATGTCAAAAGAATTAAGCAATATGTTAGCTGGATGACACGAATATTAGTAAGGAAAAACAAGATTACCGTAATGTCCAGTGAAATTACATATGTTGTGGCGCTGCGCGGCACGGCCAGCAGATGACATCATTGCACTACAGGAACCAGCAATAAACCTAGACACTCGAGATTTTAGGGCCGTTGTCAGCCACAACGCACCATCTGAAAATCTGAATTGTGAAGTAGACCTACTCCATAGTCACGTGTGCCTGTTCATTCATTCCATGTCAATAGAACAAACCAAATTAGAGTAATGCAATACTACATACAATACATATGTATATGCATCGATATACTGTATGTGTGTGTATACACACACACACACACATTACATACATACACATATAAATGTAGCGTGACAAGTGTGTGTTTACATGCAGCACTAACTTCAGTTCAGACCGATAACCTGTTCTGTATTGCTCTCTCTCTCTCTCATTCATATATATATATATATATATATATATATATATATATATATATATATGTATGTATGTGTGTGTGTGTGTGTGTGTGTGTGTGTATATATATACAGAGAGAGAGAGAGAGAGGGCAATACAGAAGAGTTTTTGCTGTATGTAAACACACGCTACATTTATATAAATGCACAAATAGGCTGACACCAGACATAATTTCACTGCATTTCTTACTTCCAGTAACTATATGCATGTGACAATAAACTTCCTTGTATCCTTGTAACAGCTGTGCTGCTACAACCTTGTTACTCTTTGATACAGTGGAATAAACCTATTAAGTGTACCAGTTAATTACTTACATGTACATATGACATGTATGTTGTGTCTTCGATGTCTTGGAACAGGTCTACTAATTCACTACATCAACTGTGTTGGTACACACTTATTGCTCTTTGATACAGTGGCATAAGTACTAAGTACTTGGTGGTATGGTGGTATGATGTGAATGATTACATAAAATTTGAGCATTTGCTATTTTTGGCTAAAGAATGTACATGAGAAAAAATGCACAAAAAATGAATAGTAACATTCACATCATACAAATGCCAAGGCATTTCACTGGCGTTATAGATGTGACAAAGTCCATTTTCCGTGGAATTGCCCACTTACAATTACATTACATGTTGTGTCATTGGTGTCTTGGAACATGTCTGCCATTACCCTAAATACTGTAGTACATGTATCAACTGTGTTATTTATTACTCTTTTGATACAGTGGAATAAACCCATTCAAATAAAGTGTACCAGTTAAGTACTTACATGTACATATTATATACATCCTGTCAATGATGTCATGCATCCTGTAATTGATGTGTTGAAACGTGTCTGCTGTTACACCACACAGTACATGTGAATTAATCGACCTGTTCCAAGACATCGAAGACACAACATACATGTGATATGTACATGTAAGTAATTAATTGGTACACTTAATAGGTTTATCATGCAAGCAGTTTAATTTAGTAGTGGTTCCAGACCCACGTGGAGTTTATTTTGTTTTATTTATTTGGTGGCATATTCATGGTCCAGCGCATGAAGCCTAGCCTATAGACAACCTGACACTTCCAACGCCGACACATCGTGTTGTAAAGCTTTATTAAACAACAAAGTGGAGCATCACAAACATGTCTATTTGAACTTCAGTTAAACAGACGAATCTGCGGCCAGGTATCGGAGGCTAAATCATCAGCTGAACACATCTGCAAAAGAAGGGGGCGGTTACGTTAACTCCAGAGGCAAAGTGAACAGTCCAGCCAGTTAACATGAAAGCCAGTTACCATATAACACCGGCTCTCATTGACTTACATTGAACACATGTAAACAAAACGTCAATTATGTGCTCAAACTAACGCCGCTGACTTATGAAAAGAACCATTCCACTTTGATACGAAACTACATAATTGTACAACATTTATACAACAAAAATCACAGAATTTGGATCAAGTAATGTGGAGAAATCTTATGCAAAGTGTCAACCCCTAACAATGTGCCCATTGCCCAAATTTATGGTCGACTAATGTCGAATGTCAGAGTAATGACATTGAAAAAGGTACCTTCATGATACACTTCAATTTATAAAGGTACAAAGTATAAGAAGAAAAGTATAAAAAGAAAAACACAATTTATCAGATAGATTACCCAAATAATTTGTAACAAAGTACAACATTTATTCGAGGGCACATCTATTCCCAGAACTATAATGGGTGTTAAATATTCCACAACCACTAGATGGCAGCATGACACAGCACCTAAAGTACACATACGTGTTGTTGCGACCTGAAGGATGGCGTGGTTGAATATCCACTTCTCCTGCACTTCGGGTCTAATAGCGGGTGAATTGTATGACCACCAGATGACGCCATTTCACTGCACCTCGGGCTGATTTCACACAACAAACTTTTCCCCCCCCTTATTTTTCTAAAGAGCACCGGCGAACAGGCCGACTCGGACAGGCTCTGCCAACCGTCCATCCTAAAGGCACCACCTCATTGCCGCTCCACCTCTGCTCTGCTCCGCAGCCAGGGCCACCGCCAACTCCAGCCTAAAGCTGTCCGGCGGGGGCAGGGGCTCAAGGTCTTCTCTCAGTGAAGTCAGCGCCCAGGCCAGCGTCACTACCTTATTTTCCAAGGCCGCTTCATCAGACCGCTCTCCCAGTCGCGTGAAGTCCTTCTCCGCCGTGGCCACTGCATCAAAACCCTCTTCAGGCAAGCATTTCTCCCGTAGCTAGGTCCAGGCGACGGCTGGTCTCCTCCTGCGGCTTCTACTGAAGGCCTCTGTAAGCTTTTTAGTACCCCTTACAAGGGTTCTCTTCGGATCCTTTTGCTTGGGCCTCCACCTAGCGGTGAGCATGGACGGATTATGAACTTTCGGGCCCCTGGGCCCAGATGTATTAAGGGCCCCCCATTAATTGTCGCAAATGTGGAAGGGGGGTTTGGAGGTCCTTCCTCAGAAATGTTTTAATTTGTTTGATGTGATTTCCTGTATTCTGGTGCATTTTGGGGATGGCCAATACTAAATTTAGTCAGATTCATAGCCTACATCCTGATGTGTTGATATTGAGGCAATGATTTCATGCAAAGGCTTGGGCTTCAGGGCGCCCTGACCCCTTGGGCCCCTGGGCCGGGCCCGGTAGGCCAGTGCAGTAATTTATCCGGTGAGATCTCACACTCCCGGCTCCTCCACTGTCTCCTACAGAACGCAACTTGCTCCTCCATGGAAAATGTGCCCATCTACAGGTGCTGCTTTGGAAAGCAGCAGACCGTCCTGATCCACCGGCTGTGGATATAACCGCATTTGGAGGGAGTTAGAAGACAGGTATGAAGAAAGGAGAGGAACTTGCCCACCCTCTATTCAAGTCCTGTTGCTCTTCCTGATTTTTTAGATGTTATCAGCAGTAACTGCAAAGCTGGGTTAAAACTGTGTATACATGTATCTGGAAAGTGCAGCTGCAGGCCTGGCCTGTACTAATTATTGTTTCTGCAAAGGCAGTGATGTTACATGTGGCAATATATTTACAGAGCAAAAACAGCAGAAGGACAGGGAGGAAGAGTCTGGAGAAGATGGCGACAGGACAACGGATGAGGACAGTGAGGAGTAGTAGAGGCTAGTTCTTCCCTTTGTTACTCAATTGTGAGTCACAGCAGAGGGCCAGTGAATAGCTATTTCCAAAATGATTGTGGAATTCAGAAATAACTTGAGGATCCAAATTATTCCTAAACACTGAACCTCCAAAAAACACTGAATCCTCCAAAAATCCGTCTAAATCGCCCCCAAAAACTCAGCAAAATCAGCTTAATGAGAGTAAAAACGTGACTAAACCAAGTTTAAAAAGTGATTTTGAATCTTGAAAATGTCAGATATGGATCAATCAATTACACAAATTGCCCAACATATGCAAATTAGTTTCTGCATGCTGGGAACCCATACTATATATTTCCATCATAAAACTTTGGTGTACTCAACATTTCCAGGTTCACCTTTCTGTCCACTGAACTATTAGTTGGCTTGTGCATGAATATGACTTGTTGTTTTGTAGCCTACATTTCCGTCAGTCTATAGTCTATTAGCCCATCTTTACCATGATAATTAACCCTTCCCAGATAGAACCCTTTCGACACTCTACTTTGAGAGACCAACAACCACTCATGTCATCGATGTTGAATTTGGGGCGTCTGACGGAAACTGATCAATCTGACCAACAATTAACATCGATTTGACACTCTTTTGCTGTCCGGGGTTGCAAATCATTCATTTAGAACATTTAAGTTAGCCTACGCTGTTTGTTATTATAATCACAGCACGGCCTTAGGTTATCATAACCACATCATTACATTATCGCAATTAATAAGTCATCATAATCATCATCGTCAGCATGGCATGTCACACATAGCCTACCTGCTCCACCACTGAGTTCTTATCATGTAGCTGCAAGGCTCCACCACCTGCTCACCGTCCCTCTGTATGCTTGCTTACATCCTCGTTCAAACTCATCGAACTTCAACATGTTGCTGACATTTGCTAGCCTACTTGCAATATTGTATTTTTGAATTTTCATTGGTGTTACTTTTGCACTATTGTCACTACCGGCATCCGCCGCAATTTCGTGTAGGCAACTTCGATTAACTTCTGATGGCTTACAAAATCCTGGCTCTGGGCCAAAATGCGATGGGTGGGCCTGACGTGAGCTGTTATTGGATCAGTCAATATAATTATTGATATATTGCATATATCAATTTTAATTCATTACACACACTCTATAAATACAGTAGCCTATAGGCTACAAATAAATCATAAAGAAATGTTAGTGAAGGCATGTTTGGTTGTTTAGCCTGTGATAATGACACAATGCTCAAAAATTATTATTATTTTTATCAATAGGCCTATGTACAAAATCCAGTAGGCCTAGGCTAAGACATTAAAATGTAAAGACTAAAATGAGCTTAAGGCATATGAGGATTAGGACTGAACAGAACTTTGTATATCAATAATTCTAATGTCTTATAAACACACTACACAATATGCTACAAATAGCCTAAATTATAAAAACAATGTTATTATAGACTAATTGTGGCCTATATTTTTAGATATATTTTGTGAAACCATTTTTTATTACCTCAATTTGCATCATTTCATCAATCATATCAAAAGTACAGCATGAACGTGTAAAGTGGCTTACATATATTGTTTGTATTTTTAAAAACAACTGACTAAAAGTATAATTTTTACAATATTTACATGTCAAATTAACACAATTATTTTGTTATGAGTATTACAGTATTTCTCTTTTTATAGCAATATATGTAGTTTTAACAAATACATTTGATTATAATCACATGTTATTGTTGTAAATATAAAAAAATATTCTGTTTAATAGTTTACAAAAGTTCACTGTGAGTTAAACAAAAAAAGTTTTTGGGTTTACAATACTTTTCTGTAGGGATTTCACATAGTTTTTATGTAAATTTCATGGTCATTTTTTACAGTGAGGATATGAAAGCATCTTTAGTTGGTGGAAGGCAACGTATGTCTCCTTTGATGCTCACAAAGAGATGGGCTCACAGTGCATTTAGAGTACCACCAAAGTCATTTTTTCCCTTTCCTCATAGTCTGAGCGAATTAGTGTTGAAGGTGGCAGTAAATAGAGCGAAAGCACATTTGGGATCATTTATTTGGGGGCAGTCGTGACCTACTGGTTAGGGCTTCGGGCTTGGAACCGAAGGGTTGCCGGTTCGATCCCCGACCAGTGGGAACGGCTGAAGTGCCCTTGAGCAAGGCACCTAACCCCTAACTGCTCCCCGAGCACCACTGTAGCAAGGCAGCTCACTGCTCCGGGTAAGTGTGTGCTTCACCTCACTGTGTGCTCGGTGTGTTCACTAATTCACAGATGGGATAAATGCAGAGACCAAATTCCTTGTATTCACAAGTATACAAACCTGATTTATATTTGATGTACATTTACATATCGTATATCGTGAAATAGACTAAAAATATCGCAATATTATTTTTTGCCATATCGCCCAGCCCCATCTCAGACATGTTATCGCTGCTGAAGGGGTAATGCTAGATCCAGCTAAGGTGCAGGCAGTAAGGGAGTGGCCTGTTCCCACTAGTCAGACTGAGGTGCAGAGTTTTCTTGGGCTAGCTTCATATTACAGATGCATTGTGAGATGCATATTACAGATGCATTGTGAGAGGTGCAGAGTTTTCTTGGGCTAGCTTCATATTACAGATGCATTGTGAGCTGCATATTACAGATGCATTGTGAGCTGCATATTACAGATGCATTGTGAGAGGTGCAGAGTTTTCTTGGGCTAGCTTCATATTACAGATGCATTGTGAGATGCATATTACAGATGCATTGTTAGAGGTGCAGAGTTTTCTTGGGCTAGCTTCATATTACAGATGCATTGTGAGATGCATATTACAGATGCATTGTGAGAGGTGCAGAGTTTTCTTGGGCTAGCTTCATATTACAGATGCATTGTGAGATGCATATTACAGATGCATTGTGAGAGGTGCAGAGTTTTCTTGGGCTAGCTTCATATTACAGATGCATTGTGAGATGCATATTACAGATGCATTGTGAGAGGTGCAGAGTTTTCTTGGGCTAGCTTCATATTACAGATGCATTGTGAGATGCATATTACAGATGCATTGTTAGAGGTGCAGAGTTTTCTTGGGCTAGCTTCATATTACAGATGCATTGTGAGATGCATATTACAGATGCATTGTTAGAGGTGCAGAGTTTTCTTGGGCTAGCTTCATATTACAGATGCATTGTGAGATGCATATTACAGATGCATTGTGAGAGGTGCAGAGTTTTCTTGGGCTAGCTTCATATTACAGATGCATTGTGAGATGCATATTACAGATGCATTGTGAGAGGTGCAGAGTTTTCTTGGGCTAGCTTCATATTACAGATGCATTGTGAGATGCATATTACAGATGCATTGTGAGAGGTGCAGAGTTTTCTTGGGCTAGCTTCATATTACAGATGCATTGTGAGATGCATATTACAGATGCATTGTGAGAGGTGCAGAGTTTTCTTGGGCTAGCTTCATATTACAGATGCATTGTGAGATGCATATTACAGATGCATTGTGAGCTGCATATTACAGATGCATTGTGAGAGGTGCAGAGTTTTCTTGGGCTAGCTTCATATTACAGATGCATTGTGAGATGCATATTACAGATGCATTGTGAGATGCATATTGCAGATGCATTGTGAGATGCATATTGCAGATGCATTGTGAGATGCATATTACAGATGCATTGTGAGATGCATATTGCAGATGCATTGTGAGAGGGTTTGATTCCAACAACCTAAATGAGCTCAGTTCCCACAATGTTAGTGTGTTGCTTTACAGTTTTTCTCAATTGTTTACACACAAATACTGGTACTTGAATACCAGTTACAACATGTAACTCGTGCACCAACCCCCTGAACCAATTCTGCTAAACTACAAGCACAATTCCTGCTGTACACTCAAATTGCAGTTCTAAAACACACTTTTTTCAAAACACTACACACAATTCTCTGCATTTGGCACAATTTTCATGAAAAAATGTCTTGTTTTCACAAGGAAAATACTGCCACTCAAATTCTAAAGTTAATTGCCCTACTATGCATTCTGACTCATCACATGGGCAAACACCTGTCACAGTTTTACAATTAGCAATCAGAGCTTTAGCATTTATGCTTGTGATGTGGAAGAGGTGCTGTGGCCAGACCGAAACAGAAGAGAGGATGCAGTATAGTTTTTTTTTTTTTTTTACTGTAACAGTATACAGTAAATTCTTCTGTTGCTTTGTATGTAGACCACTGTATGTGCAACTTTGTGTTGGTTGAGATGTACACTGTGTACATTGTTTTTTTGTTGGGAAAATAAAATATATTTGTTACCGTGTATTTGTGTGTTCTGTGTATAAAAACAATATTCTAAAATATTTTACAACACACTTATGTATGTACTGTCTGTAGTAAGTGTAACACTGAACAATAAAAGGCCTTAGTCATTATGATGAATGGAGAAGAAGTGTTTTCCATTCATCATAGTGTTTTACATTGAGCACACGTTGTTCAACTGGTTCTTATAAATGTCTATTTATATGAATGTTTGTGTCATTTGAAAACAAACTAGAATGTAATGCCAGAGGAATTACAATAGTGGATGGAAAGCTGCTGGCTTAATGTTGGTGGGGAAATTCCTTGAAAAAAAACATTAAAAACATTAAATCACTTAATCTTTGAGTTCATACAAACCCTCGTACCAAAAGACCTTGTGTGTCAAGGCGTTCTTGAGATATAACACTCAAGGTGTTTTTGACCTTGACCTTTGACCTCCAACATCAATTCACTTCATATTTGAGTCCATACAAACACTCATACCAAATTTCAGGCATGTATGTCAAGGCATTCTTGAGATATCACACCCAGAGTGTTCATTGACTTGACCTTTGGCCTCCAACATCAACTCACTTCATCTTTGAGTCCATACAAACACTTGTACCAAATTTGAAGCACATGCGTCAAACCGTTCTGGAGATATAATGCGCAAAGCATGAGATATGGCTATGACTTTTATTTTGACACACGGGAAACACTTAAACAGGATGCGTAGTTTTAGGGAGCACCAGATTGTATGCATTAGAAGCTGAGACAGTTGATTTCACAGGTGACACCTGTGTCAGTGTTCTAATTAGCCCGGGAACTAATCTGGGAGCTTAACAAGCGCAGCTGCCTTTAGGCCATTATGACATCACAGCCTTTGAAGTCTATGGGGAGAAAATGAGGTTTTTAACATTTTTAATCCCCTATTTCTCAAAAAGTATAAACTTTTTAAAAAATCTGAAAAAATAACTCTCTTGCCCCACTCCAGACCTTCACAACGGTTATTTCAACATGTCTGTACGTTAAGCGGTTAGAGACGCATTCATTCTTGAAAAGGTAAAAAGAAAAAAAGGTTATAATAATAACTAGAAAACCATTTCCTGAAGGAAATACAGTGCATAAAAATGCAAAAATATGATGTAAAATATCATACAGAGTAAAAACAAACTATATTGGTTGCTAGGTAGATGAGGTTTAATATAGTTGGAATGACTGAACAGTTAAATAGGTGGATTGTTTAAATGGTTAAATTATTTAGGTATATAGTTGACGATAACTAACAGTTGGAATGGCTCTAATGTTTGCTAGCAGTTATGCTAACTATGTTAACAAAGATAATAATGCTAACCAAGTGACTTAACCTAGTTAATTTATCTAATGTTTTCTAGCAGTTAATGCAATTAATGTTAATGCTGTTAACTATGTTAACTATGCCATGTGACTTAGCTAACTTAGCTTATCATTTTTAGTAGTTATACTAACTATGCTAACTATCATGCTAACTATGTGAACCATGTGACTTAGTTAACTTAGCTAATTATTTTTAGTTGTTATGTTAACTATGCTAACTAGCATGGAACAATGCTAACTATGCTAACCATGTGACTTAGCTAACCTAGCTAATTATTTTTAACAGTTATGCTAACTATGCTAACTAACATGTTAACAATGCTAACATGCTAACTATGTTAACCATGTTACTTAGCTAACTTAGCTAATCATTTTTAGTAGTTATGCTAACTAGCATGCTAACAATATTAAAATGTTAACTATGCTAACCATGTGACTTAGCTAACTTAGCTAATCATTTTTAGTAGTTATTCTAACTAGCATGCTAACAATGTTAAAATGTTAACTATGCTAACCATGTTACTTAGCTAACTATATTAACCATGCTAACTAGCTACAGTGGGTAGGAGTCATAGTTGATGACAAGTAACAGTTACAATGGCTGAACAGTTAAAAAGTTCAGTAGTTTGAAGGGTTAAATTGTTTTACAGTGAACTATTGTAGTGAGGACTTTTATTATGAAACAGTTTTTGGCAGAGGAAGCAGTTGAACAGGATGTGTAGTCTTAACCCTCTGTACCCCGTAACGGCCGTCGCCGGCCGTGCTGTTCTTCCCCGTAACGGCCGTGAGCGGCCGGCGTTTTTTCATGGATGAATACAGGCGATCACTTAATTTCTACAGCTTATGTACACTACAGATCAATATTTTAGATCCCCTTCGATGTATTGTCATAATCAAACACATATGTTTGTATTGATTTATTTTTAGATATTTGCGTTTTTTTACGATATGTGCCTGTTTCTGCTCCGTGGCCGCTGTGGTTCAGCTGATATGAATGATGGCATGTGTCCAAGATATCTAACAAACGTCACTCATCTTGCCATGATCAATTTGGCACAGCAGTCGTAGGATTTGTAACACTTTACTCTTTTCCCCAGCCATCAAAACAAAAAAATCTGCTTGTAGGCTTTGATATATGTTGATCTTTTATGCTACGAGATGTGCCTATCTGCTCCGTGCGGCTGCAGCAGTTCAGCCGATATGAATGAGGACTCAAGTCTCAAAGTTACAGTAGCCTATGCTATCTGCCAAATCGTCACTCATGTCACTGTGTCACATCAATCATAGGATTTGTTACAATTTACTTCTTTTCCCGCCGTCAGGACCTACAATTCTAAACATTATAGCCTCCGAAATCACGAGACAGAGTAACAGGCAAAGAGATAATGTCTTCTGCACCGAAACGCCGCAGGTTTAGTCTGGCCGAGACGGTTTTGATGTGCACTGATCCATCTCAGGTGCTGGAAGAAGATCTTCCCATATTGGATGGCAATGACACTGATGTAAGTTGTAAATGTAATGTCGGCAATAAAAGAATATGACCGTAAACAAAATATGTCAGTGATCGCTAAGTTGATTGCTAAGTTTAGCGCTAACTTTCTAACGTTGAACACTAACACTAGTTACTGTAACACTTCAACAAGTGCAGTGCGGCGCTGGGATGTCTTTTACCTTTTTGCCGAAAAATTCAGAAAACATGAAATTTCTTCATTCCTGTCTTCTAATCTGCTAGATCCATACAAGACATTGGCATAGATTTGGCATTACTTCCATACGTTGTTAGCTAGCTCACTATGGTAGTCATCAGAGTAGGCTAATCCATATCGAGTGACAACAAAACTTCTGAATGGATGTCAATTGGTTACGTCAGGGGTGTTCACCTTTGACCTAGATTTTGTTGCGAGAGCTGGATGGATAGATAGATAGATAGATAGATAGATAGATAGATAGATTTATTATTATTATTATTATTATTATTATTATTATTATTATTATTATAACAGACTGTAGATAGGGCTAATATTGAATCCGAACAGACTTTTGGTGTGCAACTTTCATTGTCAGATCAATCTGTCGGATGTGTCAGATCACAGCTCTCAAGGTGAGGAGGACAATGAAGTAGGAGAGGCTATGCGAGAAGAGGAAGAGGTAATGATGGAGAGAGAAGAGGCGGAGGAGGCAGGTGAAGCAGTGGAGGAAGAAGTGGAGACCAGAGTGAGAGCCAGGGCAGAGTATAGAAGAGGTCGAGGGATAGGAGGAAGAGGAGGAGGAGGGAGAGGAAGAAGAGGAGGAAGCTTGGGAGTGAGAGGGAGATACAGTGGGAGAAGGAGACAGAGAGGAAGGGTACAAACACACGACGATCCACCATGGTCTGACTCTATCCCAGTTCCCTCCATCCAGCCTTGTATGGTTGATCCTGGCCCCAGATGTATCTTGACCAACGTGCTGGATATCTTGTGGCAGATGGTTGGGGTGTTATTCATCTCAAATCTAGTGCAGTTTACAAATATGTATGCTGCATCCAGCAATCCCCCCGCCACGTGGTACGATACAACAGAGGAGGAGATGAGGGCCTTCATTGGTTTCAATATCCTCATGGGTATCCATCGTTTACCCTGCCTCGCCGACTTCTGGAGCTCTGATCCATGTGTCCGAGTGCCATATATCGCTGACCGGATATCTCGCAACCGTTTTGAATTAATTTGCCAATTTTTTCAGTGCAGTTCACAAGGAGAGGATACAGATAAGCTGGCAAAAGTTAGGCCATTTATACAAGTGCTACAAGAAAATTTCCCAAAACTGCTTGTGCCCTGGTCTGCGCTGTCTGTGGACGAAGCGATGATTAAATTTGATGGGAGACTGCGTTGGAAACAATATATGCCGAAAAAACCAGTGAAATGGGGCATAAAGTTATGGTGCCTTTGTGACTCTTTGACAGGTTATTGTCTCGCCTTCAATGTTTACACGGGAAAAGATGACGTACAGGGAAAAGGTTTGGCCTACCGAGTAGTTATGCATCTGCTTAGAGGATATTTGGACAAGCACTATCATGTCTATGCAGATAATTTTTTTTCTTCCATTCCCTTGGTGAGAGACTTGCTTGATCATAACACCTACTATTGTGGCACCATCAGAAAGACCTCCAAAGGCTTTCCAACGCAAATCACGGAACCAAAATTAATGATAGGGGAGAGCAGAAAAGTGGGAAGGGATGGGATGATGGTATTGAGGTGGATGGACAAAAGGGATGTGTATATAGTTTCAAGCAATCATGCAGGCAGAGACCAAATGAAGCAAAGATCCAAGTTTAATGCTAATCTAATCTCTTGCCCAGAAGCGGTCCTTGATTACAACAGGAAAATGGGAGGGGTTGACCATCTAGACCAGTTTCGAAGCTACTACAATGTTGGGCGAACTGGAAAGAAATGGTGGAAGTACCTGTTCTGGGGACTGTTTGACATAGCAATTATAAATGCATATATTGTGTGGCAGCTTCAGCTCAGGCCACTTCCTAAGGGCAGGAAAACCTGGGGCCTGAAAGCCTTCAAACTTAAAATCGTGCATGCCCTATGTGATGATTTTTTTGGCAGGAAGCGGGGTGTCCAGGGCATCAATACCCTGGGTATCGACTTTGTAGTGAGTAGGAATTTAAAAGAAGGCCACTCACTTGTGCGCTCTGAGGGCAGGAAAAAGGGATGTGTAAGCTGCATTAGAGCAGGGCGCCGCACCAATAGTGGGCGGTGCATTGAAACTTCGTTTGGCTGCTCAACTTGTTCTGCGCCATTGTGCAAAATGCCACCATGTTTTCATGAATTTCATGGTATGTTATAGTTTATTGAATAGTTAATGAAATGTAATCTGTTAGGTTTGTGTTGCTTCGGTCTAATTAATATAATACTGTTATAATAATAAAAATATATATATAAATAGATAATGAGGTTTATTATAATAACAATACCTTTATTATTATTATTATTATTTTAGTAGTAGTAGTAGTAGTAGTAGTAATTGCAGTAGTAGTAGTAGTAGTATTTATATTACTATTATTGTATTGTGTTGTATCAATGTAATGGTCTCTTGTCACTAATAATATTGGCCTATTCTAACTGCTGTAATGTTCTGAAATGGTAGTCGCTAAATGAAAATGACAAAATTCCATCTGCTGCTCTTTGCAGACTAGATAAAAAAAATATTAACCCCTGAACTACTCAACAGTTTCATATTTTTTGCAATGTAATACTTAAGTTGGTCTATCATATATTTTTAGATGATATTTTAAGATTGAAAAGCTTCTCTTTTAGTCTTTTAGTTGTCATCATATCACAATTTCTATCATTTCATTCAGATCAATGGCAGTCTATGGAAATTGTGCATACATAATTGGCAATGAATTATATATCATTTAAAAAAGCAGTTTCTGACCTTTAATATGAATGTAACTTGCATTTGACACTTTGCCTTACTTTTTAAGTTATTTTTCATTATTTAAAATATTACTGAAATTGCCTTTTTTTCCTGGAACTTCCAGGAATCAGAGGCATTGTTGTAACATTCTATTGGGGTATAGAGGGTTAATAGGGCCAGTTTGTATGCTTAAAGCCTGAGACTGGCAGTTGATCCAGGTGGCCGGAACACCTGGCATAGGATTCTAATTGCTTAACTGCTCTATTGTGATGTCATCAGCCCATGTTAATCATACACAAATCACAAATGACTGGTTATGGGCTATATTATGGTTATGGTTATTGGGGGAGGGGTGGCCTTTTATGTAAAAGCCTAGTGGGGCTACATGCCCACCAAGTTTCATGTGCCCTGGTGTTTCGTGTCCCGGGAATCGTTGACCAAAAATTCAGGAAGTAGATGACGGAAGAAAAAAAGTAAAAAACACTAGCTGCACTAGTGGCGGTCATAATTATTGCACAGGTGGGAAAGCTGGATCATTTTGCTCTTGCCATTAATCTTTTTATTTTATGATATACATATTTTTGTCAGAAACCTCTATACAAGATATGCAAACTGGTTAGTACAACAGATAAAGTTAAAACACACACACACACACAGAGACACACACAGGCACACCACACACACACACTTACATACAGACACCATACACGTTCTCTCTTATTCCAACATATTCACATTCCTCACAACGTATATGCTATGTCCAATAAATACATGGATAAATAAAGTTATAAATAATCACTGACACTACATAATGAATGATACAGCATAAAATTATACTATTGGTCGTTTCAATAAAAACAAAGTCCATTGCAACCCCTTTTCCTGTGTTTACAGGCCTTCAGTCAATCCGGGCTATGCAAATGTAATGCCTGTCAAATGTCAAAAGTGGAAACATTTCCTTCATGGGGAGTATTGGGGGGGGGGGGCAGGCACACGGGGCGTCTACCAGGACTGCGTGGCAATGATGGCCAGGAGGGTGAGGCTGAAGGTGGTTCCAAGACTGATCCTGCTGGTGATGTCTCCTGAGCTGACGGCTGCAGGGCGACAAACAATGTTAGGTGGACAACACCCAGATTAGGTAAAAACGTAATTTGTTCACATAATAGGACAGACGAGAACACGATGTAATAACACCCATTAATGGTTTAGGCAGGGCAATATTGGTAGATAAGTTAAAAAAATATTTGACAACAAGCATTGTTTCACAAAGAAGAGATGCAGTCACATTAGAAATCTAGACCGCTGGCACCAAATATCTCCATATAGCACTCACAAAGAAATTAGAGGTGGCTGTCAGTTAGGAAATGATTGGATTGGATATAGTGATCAAATAAACTCACCTGTGCCATTTACTGAGACAATGTTAATAGTCAGGTTTCCACTTGCTGCTGCTCGCATCATGGTGTTGTATATGGCGGTTGCACTTGGTAATGTGGCGTTGTATGTGAAGTAGAGGTTTGATTGGGTTACATAGGAGTTTGCGTAAACTGTCCCATCCCTGAGGAAAAAAAACGTGGTTAATTAGAAGGGCTTCACTTGATTGGTTGACACCAAGTAGCAACTAAGTACAATCCATCGGGGAATTTATTTGAATATAAATTCAGAGCATGTCAAAATAACATTGATGCTAGTGCTACTTTCATGTTTATTGTTTGTTGATAACACTCAGTATCCATAAAGGACTATAAACACATTCATAAAAGAATTAAAGTATTCCAAATGCATTATAATGATCGTCACTAATATATATCTATTACTACACTCTGAGTTACAATGTTGTAGAATAAGCATTGTGATAGTTCAACCTGTACAACAAAACCCACACAGCAAAAGGACTCCGCGGCGGATCCGCCGCGGAGGTATGACGGCTTCCGGAACGGACCCGCGAAACGGACCCGTATCGGAGTCCAGATGCTCTCAGGAACGGATCCGCTACGAAGGCGGATCGCGGACCCGCCGTGGCTCCGCACTGCATCCACTCCGCATCCGCGATTAAAACCTTACCTCCGCGGCGGGTCCGTTTGGGATCCGCAAATCGATACATACATCCGCCGCGGACCCGCAACGGACTCAAAGGCTCATCTGGCCCGGGTCCGTTTTGGACCCGTTTATCTCATTTTCAAAATTCCTTCTGTTCTTGCTGTAGGATAAAACTAGGCAACTATAGGATAAAAGTAAAACTATCACTAGGCCTAGCCTAGGCTACTACAGCAATATAGGCCTACGATTAATCTGCATTGCCTCGTATTTTTAACTTAACAATACTGTCAATAAACCTAACAGAAAAGGTTTAAGTCAAGACATCAATTTACTGTACAAACGTGATCACTACTCAATGGAAATATAAAATGGACATTTATGGAAAGTTACAGCTTATAAGCTATTCTGTTTTTGTTAAGTAGCCTACATTGCCTAGGCTACTTTACATTCATTTTGTGGTCAAAACCTAATTTAGTGCTTTATAGGCCTAGGTCAGTGCAGACATGAAATATTTTATCTAATAGGCTACAACTTCAATGAAATACTGCGCTATGCACAGCTAAAATATCAGAAAATGAATAACTGGTGAATGACAAGAAGTTCAATAAAAAGATTGTTTAATGCTTATTTCTCCTATTACTCCATTTGTGTGGATGGAGGCGGAACACATCTCCTCGTTGCCCGATCCACCGCCGGTTGAAACCGTGTCACCATGTTTTTCCTCACAGCACCTGTAATCAAACAGACAGATATGTTTATGTTTATGGTATGTAGCATCCAAAGCCAAGTATGCTTACACAATACAATATATGAGATAGGTATTAAGGAGATTAAATTTAAAAAGAAACATGACTTACAAAGCTCCTCTGTTCGCTGCACGTTGAGGGCTGGTGTGGGGGTGGAGGGAGTTGAGGAGGGACTGCCGTTCCTGGCCCATAGTGAGGCGGGCGGTGTGCGAGAGGGGGAATTTTCTTTTATTAAATGGTAGTATAAAATTGTATTAAATCTGTTAACCATGACTGATAATACACATGGGGCCTTTCTATTCACTAATATTTCAGAGATCAGTCCCTACCTTGAGTAACTCTCCGTATGTTAAATGCAGGTGCAGGGAGTTGAGGTGGTGAAGAGTGTTGCGGTCCTGCCCCATGGTGAGGTGCTAAGGGAGATAAATGGTTGTGATCTGTTAACCATGGTAGGCTGAGAGCTACAGGGCCAAAAAATGGCAAACAAAAACAAATCTCTGGTCATGCTGGACATGAATTTGTATGTTTCAATATTTTGGTATGCACTATCTATATCAACTCCATGAATGGATTGACATTGAAATCAATGTGTTTCAATACAATCTGATAATAATGAATTAACTTTTCAGGCAATATTGCATGAATGCAGATGTTTTAACTGACAAAATATTTGGCTGAGATTTTGAAAGTAATGGATAAAGTATGCAGAAAATATCAGATGGTAATGCAGATGCAATCTGTTGATCTGAAATGGAGTGACTACTGCTGTGTTAATATAGATGGGGCCACTGTATTCAATATTATTTCAGAGATCAGTCTTTACCTTAACAGTTTTCTCCAGGTTGAGGGGTAGTGACTCGGCTGCCTGGCACTCGGCGAGATGGTGGAGCTGGAGGAATAGATACAAAGAGAGGGGAATGTCTTTAGCACTAAGAATGTTAACCATATCTCTAATATTAATATTATGATTTAGTTATTTCAATGTTAAGAGATTATTACTTACTTTGCCAGTGCAATTGGCTTGGGCTTGAGGGTTCAACTGACATACCAGGCGAGTTGGAAGGTACCTCAGAGATGCAAAGTCACCATTTTCTGGCTCTTCACTGTCATCAGAGTCCCCGAAACGATGGCTGTTACATAACGATATCATTATGGTTATTGCAATCCCAAAATTTCCAAATATACATATAGTACAAGCATCTCTGGTCTATTTTGGAATGCTATGGGAATGTGTTCACATTTCATTTTAACAACCCAGAAAGTATCTTACTTGATCAAGCAAACCCAACAGAGGCAATCGTAACGTTAGATGCTAGAATCCAGCCGATAAAAGTTGACGCTGCAGAACAAACAAAATAGAAGATGGGGACCAAGTTCCATACAGTTACGTTACGTTAGCATAATAAATCACAAACCGATGCCAATAGTTGTCTGAACCGACTTAAACAGTGATTAAAATGCCGAGGCTTTCATTACAAAGATGGCAGATAGACACTAAAGTTACGTATGAGACCACACTTGGCAAAATGCAAACGTTAATGCACAGCTAGCTAGAGGCTAGGGCTAAACCATTATCAGTGAGTCAACATGCTAAAGTTGTAGGTAGCTATCATAGCAGAGTGCTTCACTGACTTCATTGACTGAAATACCAGTGCCAATATCACCTTAATCAAGGTTTGCATCGCAAACGTGATTTCAATATATGTATAGCACTAATAGACATTAGCAATAACTTATGCAATTGCGCCTAGCAGCATGCTAGCTAGCAGCTATATGCCGCTAGCATAGTAGCACTATATGGACAACAGCGACACATTAAAACAGACAAGACCAGACTAATGTTAAATAACAATGTGTGTTTTTTAAATCACACTACCATAACATATTCTGTAGAAATTGCTATCCCATTTTAAATCAGATACGCTACAGACTCATATGAGCATCACAGCTAACAATAACGTTAACTTTGCACAAACTGTTGCACAAAATGACAAACGTCTCTGGTTGCACTAACGTTAACGTTAGTCCTAATATCAAACAACGTCATTACAATTAATAAACATGATGATTATAAAACCACAAAGGCCAATGTTTAGCTATTGTGAATGTCGCAATATATTAATAAATATCACTTACTCGAGAGGGTTCAGCGCAACCGTGTCCCAGCAAAGAAAATATCCACTAGTATGACTCTTCTTGGCTCTTGGTGTACAGTCATGTTCAACCGTTACAGTAAATGCGCGTCCGCGCCCGCGGATCCGAAATGGGTCCACTCAGGATCCGCTGTTTGACAGTAGAATTTACGGGGCCGCCTGGAGGCGGAGCTGATCCTCTGTGCGGCACCAAAACGAATGCGACAGTCACGCGGGTTTGGCGTCTTGAAGGCGGATCCGCCTAGGAGTCTACTGCTGTGTGGGTAGCATATTACTTAAGCAATCCAGTCATGACTGTGTGGAAAAGTTATGTATAGAATTATGCTAATAATTATGAGGTGTTATGAATGCTTTATAGCATTCTTATGAATGTGTTTATAATGATTAATGGGTATTGGGTTTATAAGTGTTACCTGTGTATATTTTGGGGATAGGATATCTATACAATATCAATAAAAGATCATTAAAAGATAATTACGTGTATGTTGTGGGGTTCAAAGAGACAAAGTTTGTAGAATAATCTTCCAAAAAGAAGGGCTCCAGCTGAAAAGGGGAATCAAATAGAGTTAAACGTCATTCAGACTGCAAGCGACTAGTGAAAAGAGACCAAGTAATGTTAATATAGCCAAATTCAACGATTACAATCGAAATAACCACTTGTGACCCGAATCATTACGCACCAAGTTAAAAGGATTTCAACTTGATTTGAATTTCAATTTGTTCTTGTTAGAATGATTTCAACTAGTATTGGATTTCAATTTGTACTTCTTAGAATGATTTCAACAATGTATTGGCCTATATGTAACCTATATGCTTTAGACCTAGACTTAACTAACTCGTACTTTTGCCAGACAAACATTGTATAATTAATACAATCTTCTATTTTGTCATAAATGTATTATTGCAGACTCACCTCAGATTTAATTTTGGATGTCGTATCACGGTAGGCAGTTGAGTTGACAGCGGCCAGAGTAATGGCAGAAGACTCATTGGTGATGGTGAACGGAACATTGGCAATCATCTGTGGCTCGTCTGTGAAACAAAATAACCTGTGGTAAGTAATTGTACGTGTGTGTTTGTGTGTGTGTGTGTGTGTGTGTGTGTGTGTGTGTAGTTGTGTGTGTGTGTGAGCATAAAATGCTACAGTTAAGATCAGTCTGATGTTTGATACTTAGCTTTGTTAAAAAACGAGAAACTCACGGAGAACAGAGATGGTGCTTGTGTCCACAGACAGGTTGGCGGGGCTGGGCTGCTGTTTCAGTTGCTCGAGCACCTCCGTTGTGTCAGGGACAGTGTCTGGTACAGACTGATCAAACTCCACATTCATCTCTGCCTCTGTGTTGTCTGCGCGATAACGGGCCACGGCCCTTTTTAGAAAAAGAGAGAAAATAAAACTCATTATGAATGTGTTTGTTGAACGGTCGACTTTGATCATAGCCATGGACATTACCATATGCAAAATAACTGGTTGTTGCTGGAGAAAATCAGTAGGGCCTAACTTACCTCAGCGATATGACAACGACTCGGAAGAACCTTGACCCATATTTCGCTTGGTAGATTGGTGTGGACTGTGAACACAGAATTATCATTAGGCTATAGTGAGAACGAATCCAATCTTATAGCATTAAAGACAATATTATCTGTCTTATTATATGTCTGATTGAATGTCTTATTCTCAAAGGAAACACAGTTTTTGTATTTTAGGTAAATCAAATTACTTCAACTGACTGAAACCGTAATTGTAAATTAGCCTTACCCAGCTAACAATGGAAGCAGCTAGCGTCTGGTAAGCTTCAGTTTGAGGGTTGCTGTAATCAGTAATGTAGGTTTTGGTCATCACAAAGCTCATTGCAACTATGTAACGTGGAGTGGTTATTGGAGATGCTGTTGTTGCTGTTGTTGTTGTTGTTGGTGCTGCTGCTGTTGTTGTTGTTGTTGGTGCTGTTGTTGTTGTTGTTGTCGTTGTCGCTGCTGCTGTTGTTGTCGTCGTTGGCGCTGCTGTTGTTGTCGTCGTTGGTGCTGCTGTTGTTGTTGTCGTCGTTGGCGCTGCTGTTGTTGTTGTCGTTGGCGCTGCTGTTGTTGTTGTCGTTGGCGCTGCTGTTGTTGTAGTTGTTGTTGTGCCTGAAAAACAAAAAAGTAATTTCAGTGTGATTTCTACTTTCACTTTTATGAGTGTACATTTATTTGCATTTTCAGTCAAATAAATGCAAACAGAATAAAAACTGACAAGAACGAGGGTATCTTAGGAAATGAACACCTTAGTTTACTTGTATAGAAATATTTCATTGGCTACCTTCTGATTGGCCTGAACCCTCCTCTACATTTTCCCGCCGGAATCGTGACAGGGTGTCTGAAGACTTTTTCTTGGTAAATAGGCTTTCCTCCTGTGATGCAAGGTCATGCAATTCACTTTTGGGGTTGAACTTGCTTGTTGGAGTGACCAATATGAATTCAGAATCCTCCTCAAGCAGGCCATTCTCTGTGTGACCATTGTTTCTGGAGTCTAACGCAGTGCGAGAGCCTCTTTCTCTTAGCAATAGGTGTGACCACTCTAGGTCGCTGTAGAACTCAATGTTGGAGTTGCGCTGGCTTGGTAAACCCTTGATGGGAAAACACATTAGTAGCAGGGCAAGACCTGTACAGAAAGAAGTAATCAGTTAGTTATCTTATTGATAGAAATTAAGAAATACATCAGGATGAAATAGGGGACAAGCTTCAATGCAGAGGACATTGACCACATAATGTCAATCAACGTATTGAAGGGTGACAAGCAGTGGAGGTAGACAGCTAGGTCTACTTGAGATCATGGCACAAGTCTTACGATGGGTTTCCACACAGCGAAACACCTCTCGAATTTCGGCCAGCGAAATTTCGCTTTGGGGGCGTGATGGCCAAACCGCTAACCTTTTGACTGCAGTGTCTAGCCAGTGGTGGCAAGCGAACTAATTAGGCTAATCAGCTGGTTCAAATGTTTAAGTACTTAATGAAGATATCCAGGGGTCTTTATGCCTCGACTAAGTTGATGTTGCCTAAACTACAATTCATGTTCATTGAAACAACAACGTCAATAAGACATAATATATTTCATACCTGTGTTGCAGCATGTAGCCTAGCTGTCTAGCTAGGTTTACAATGCAATCCAATGTCCGAACATACTAGCAGTTTGCCTGTCAGCTAGCTAAAAAGTTTGAGTGTTTAAACTAACATATATAGTGGTCTATTTAGTGGTGTATGTACTCTGACTAAGTTCGTGTGGCATATAAACCACAATTCGTATTGATACAAGTGTCAATGTTCGTGTAGAAACATTTTAATCACATACAAATTTTTGTGTTACAGCTCAGGTAGTCTCCGCCATCTTGGTCAGACTTTTTTGTAACCCCCGCCTCCAAACATAAACACACGGACCTGATTGGTTCTCGAATGGTCCTTATTTAAATAAATTTAAACTTATGCCAACTTTGTTTCACCTGCCTCGGCGATTTGCTCTCATTTCGCCCAACCAGGGCGAATTTCCTCTCCATTCAATCTCAATGAGAGCGATGCGAAATTTCGGTGTGTGGAAACACACCGCTGGGCCTACTATGCTTATTAAAAGTAGTAAAACTATACATACAGTCGGCAACTAGTCATAATCGTGGTTACCGCCCCCAGTTGCCGTGGTTACCGTGGCTGAAAAGCCCCCGAAGGGGAAAACATTCGTTTCGATTGCATGTAATCTAATGGAGGTGCACCGGCTTGAGTACAGAAAGCACCTATAAAAATATTAAATCTTTTAGCAAACATCACTAAACGGCACAAACACGTTTCAACTGAGAGTTATCTGTGTGTCAAGGAGGTTAAGGGTAACATTAAGTTCCCTCATTTTGCTAATTCCAGTTAAACAGCCAGAACTGTCTCGAGTGTACTCATTGTAGAACTGCTTTCAATGGCCGGACTGTGTAGCTCGGTTTAGCAAGCTAACCCTTTTGCCTTAACATCACATACTCGTAAGTTGCATCTGAATTTATTCTCACATGAATGCACATTCCCTACAATGGCCGTGGGAATAGTTTTAACAAGTAATGTGTACCAGTTGGTTATGTTACACTGACGATATAAAGTTAGCACGATCGTTGGTTATGTTACGATGATGATATAAAGCCAGTTAGCAACCTAATGATGCTACCATTGAATATAGCTTCCAGAGAAATTTGTCGTCAACATTGGGCAATCGAGGGTGAATTAAGTTGTTAGCATACACTGGGCAGTTAAGTAAACACAATTCCTTCAAATTATTGTGGTCAGAAACAAGCAGAACTCCACCTGAATGTAAAATGAATGTATAAAGTCTAACTGTTAGCTAGTTCGCCCATTGACTTCCATTGTGTGAGGTTAGCATGCTTTCCCCCTCGTGGGGGGCGGTAACCTTTCTGAACGTCTTAACCGACTGTATCTATAGCACATTCAATTTTTCCAACCGTGCAGAATATGCCATGAACTAGTGAGAACATAACCCTGTGTCAAACCCAGAGGGGCCCTATCTTGGCCATCTAAAAGGCCAGAGGAGTTGCTGTTTACATCTCTTGACAGTGCGTCTTCAGCTGTGCTTAACATGCGCTTTTCTCTATAGACCAGGTTTTTCTTGGTCAGTGGCTTAATGCTTTTTAGATAGTGTAAAATAGCGATTTTTAGATAATGCGCCAAGACCACACCTAAGGTCATTGGGTCATTCCACGTCAGTTCAACCAGGGCCCACGCACTTAGGTCTCAAAAAATTCTGAAAAAATTACCAGGTGTACCTATATTACCCAGGAGACACACTGTAAAATTACTTAGGTCTATAATAATAAAATAAACTTGGTGGGCATGTAACCCCACATGGATAGCATGGAACCATCGTTTTACGTTTTGATCTGTAGCCCCCCCGCTGGACTGGACCCCCCGAAAGGAGGGTAGGGCAGACACAGTTTTCTGTGAATATCTCGAAAACCGTAGGGTTTAGGAGGACCTTTTTTTTTTATGTTGATCTCAAGGGGCCATGTCAACCCATTCCATAACCACTCATTTCATGTATAGCGCCACCTAGTTAAACACAAAAAAGTAAAAATGAGGTGTTGTAATTGAAGGTATCTGTGACCTAACATAGTCAAAACTGCACGAAATTGGAAGTGTAGGATCATTATGACACCCTCTGTATGCACGCCAAGTTTTGTGGAATTCCGTTCATGGGGGGCCACACAAAAAATTAATTTATGTTACTATACCCCAACTGGCCTGTAGGTGGCCTGAGACAGTTTTCTGTGAATATCTCGAGAACCGTAGGGCCTAGGAGGTCCACCTTTTTTATGTATGTTGGTCTTAAGGGGGCATGTCAACCCATCCCATTACCACTTATTTCATGTATAGCGCCACCTAGTTAAAAATTAAAAAGCAAACAATTAGGTGTTGTCATCACAATATCTCTGGTTGACAAGGTCAAAACTGCACGAAATTAAAAGTGTAGGATCATTATGACACCCTCCGAATGCATGGCAAGTTTTGTGTACTTTCGTTCATGGGGGGCCTTACAATAAAATAATTTATGTGTACATTTAGTGACGTACACCAACAAGGATTCCTAGGACACTGAAAGACTGGGGTACACAAAACTTGGTGGGCATGTACCCCCACATGGATAGCATGGAACCGTCATTTTTCGTTTTAATCTGTAGCCCCCACGCTGAACTGGACCCCCCGAAAGGAGGGTAGGGCAGACACAGTTCTCTGTGAATATCTTGAGAACTGTAGGGCCTAGGATGACCATTTTTTTCCGTATGTTTGCCTCCAGGGGTCATGTTAACCCATTTCATGTGCACACATGTGCACAAACACATACACACACACACACACACATACATTCACAGTAATCATATGACACATACTCACACAGTAGACATATGTACGCTTGCATGCACAGGCACATACGCAGGCACACACACACACACACACACACACACTCACACCCACACACATAACATAAACATAACACAAACAATCAAGAATTTCTCAGAATTATGAACAGGCAAGATGGAGGTGGGGTTGTATAAAATGAATTTTACATGTGAAATCTATGAACTAATCATGTTTTGGTACTTGTTGTCTAGCAGATACCAGTGAGAATTGACTGTGGATAATGCAATTTAGTGAGACAGTTAGAATCATATAGGCCTTTCAGCGTGATTTCTTTTTGTGGAAAAAATGTGCTGGACTGGGCGGCGGTCATATTTTGTACCGCTCTGCGGTACATCTAGTTATAACACATTTTCTATACCATAATTTCATGGATCAGAAAGATTAAGTTAATGAATTAAAAAGTGTTCAAGAAATATCACTGACCTATGGACAGCATATAGATAGCCATGTGTATCAGTTTGTCTGAAATTAGAAAGACATGGTTACAATACACCACAATACCTACAATAGTCAACCAAACCAATTAAGGCACCAGCACCACAAGGATATATATATCGTTGTCTGTGTGTGTGTATACAAAGATTTCTGCAAACTCAAATTTATCACTAAATAAATACATGCATTACAAATAAGTTATCAGAAATAAAATCGTGTTAAGAGTAAACCATTTGGGTGAATTTTAAGAGTTTATCAACTTGAGTAATTAAGTATTTATTTTCCATGTTGAATAACTTAATCTAAAGAAAGTAATGTAAAGTCGTATGTCTTATGTCTTATCAAATATTTAGTATGTCTCTCTAAGAAATGACAACCAAGAGCCTACCTGTAAAGTTTAGTCCTTGGTGAAAAATCCTATGTCAATAGGCCACTGAGTATAATGTAACCCTGTTGTCCTCTCTGAGTGTCCTCTAGTTGTCTGAGTGAGGAGGTGAGGATACTGGCCATTTAATACTCCATCTCATACGAAAAGATGCTCCCTGCCCATCATTCCTGTTTGTCAGACTATGTCTATTTTGGTTCTCTTTTGCGTCCTCAATACATCATGCAGGTTCTGAGTGACGTTCGAATTCCATCGAATTATCCACTCCTACCCAGCTTAGCTATCTTCACAATCTAGTTTTGGCTTGGCACTGTATCCTATCGCAACAACACCTTTCACAAAACCTTTCAACCGGTAACACATTGGAACACCTTAGAGAGCGGAGACATTCAGCAGGGTGAGGCTTATTACGCAACTGAATCATAAATCAATGGAACATCTCCGATGATTAATCACATCTAGGGTAAGACAGAAATGTGGTATGTTTCTAAGCACTCCCATATGTTTGCATTATGTGACATAGTGTTACATAACAGCCAATGAATCAGAAACTGTTACATTTTCATTAAGATAGACTATATAGTCCACCCGATGTTTGATCAATTTATGGATATAGACATGTTACGCTACAAAACTTTTTTAATTATTGTGGATTCGTGGTTCGTGGTTCTTTTTTGTTTTTGTGAGAACCCTAGCTGCTGCATTTTGTATCACCTGAAGCTGTTTGATGGTCTTTTTAGGAAGGCCTGCGAAAAGCTCATTGCAGTAATCAACTATGCAGGAGATAAATGCATGAATGAGTTTTTCTAAGTCATGTTTTGACATCAGCCCTTGAAGTTAGGCAATATTTTTAAGGTGCTAAAAAGCTGATTTAGTTATCGCTTTCATATGGCTGTTGAAATTTAAATCACTGTCAATTAATACACCAATACTTTTAACAGTATCCTTTGCGTTCATCCAAGGAGAGTCAAGGAAAGAGCGGCAAGCCGAAGTCTTTCCTCCTTTTTACCAAGCTATATATATATAATTACTTCAGTTTTTTCTTTTTTCAGCTGCATAACAACAGAACATTTTGAGACATCCAGACATTTACATGCTTTACAAGTGGTTAATACTTGATAATTGTCTATAATATGTTTATAGTGTTAGTAGTCATATAGTAGTTACATAGTTATATATAATATGTTTTACTGTCTATACTGTACATATAGGGAATACAATAAAAAAGAAAATATATTGTTTAAAAATATGTTTTTCCTCCTTTCAAAAAACAAAACAAAAGAAAACAAACAAACACAAAAAGCTCTGTCACAATAAAATCTGGGAAATAATTACCCTCTAAATACCTACATTTTTATATTCATCCTACCATCTGGGAGGGGTTTTATTGTTCAATTTATTAAAAAGAAATATAGGTCAAGCAAGAGGCTTGGCTATTGTCTACTATAAGACGTCACACCCCACCCTTATGTGCGTATTGTCATAGTCTCAGTGATTGTGCACACTTAATTCCTTATCTCTCACAGGTTACTCACCTGAGATTCTCTGTGGCACGGTGCTCCATACCATTCAAGTATAGTCATTCCCTCACATTCTTTTGGGTTAAGTCAGCATAGTTGAATATTGAGAGTAAATTATGATTACGGTCTTTGTAAACATTTACTGAATAATTACTGCACCCAGGAGTATTATACAAAGACTAACCAGTTTAGCTTTCCCTTGGTTCATGGTTGAAGTTAGCCTCACCTTTTATACATAATTTGTAAATGTATAAAGAGATCATATGCAGCACATTTTTGCATCCCCTGTTTGAAGTGAAATTGTGATGATTTTTCAGTTGTAACAGTAAATTCATAAATATTTTGTGAGTTCTAATAAAAATACTTAACCTATATTTAAAATATGTTTATAAATTATTGTTAATACTTAATAAATTATGCAATAATATTTTTTGATGAAGTCATATTTCCATTTTTTAACAGTTGTTACATACACATGCACTAATGATTAGTTAGGGTTGTGGTGGAATTCATTTCACCCTGTCTTAACGTTAATTGTTTTCAATTGTCCAGAAGCACACGCATACACTGCACACACAAACACAAGTAACAATATAGCTGCAAGCAGCAATGAGGGGGCCAAGCAGAATAGGCCGGAGTAACCACGGCGACAAGATAGAACTCAGCAGACACCCGCGATCAACACTTTCAACAAATGTCACATCAAAACATAGCTGATTTTGTAGGGCTGAAACAGGGCTGAGTATTGCCACCGCCAGCCAGCCCCCACCCCCCACCTAATCACCCCTGCCCTTCCCTACCCGTCCCGTCCAGCCCCTGCGCGCACGCATTAGAATTAACTGGATGGAACATGTTGTCATCAGTTTCACATCAAAAAATAAAAGATTGATAAAACACATCAGCAACTACACATCAACATGCAATATTGCTAATTGCAGCACCCCCTACAGGTCAAAGGTCACCAAATGTTTTGAGCATCCTCCTAATGGGGCCATGAATCTATATACTAAGTTTGGTTATGATACATGACAGGGTTGCTGAGATATGAGCTCACTTCCTGTTTGGCGGCTTCACCACCAATTTCAATTGGCTGTTACAGCCGAATGCTTCTGTCAGTTGTTCCAGAAAGCAATGCACTGATAAGGCATGGTCTGAAGATGGTCTCTGCCAATTTTGGTGAGGATCCGCTGAAATTTGTGACCTACGAAAACTTGTACGTGTTTTTGATTAAATCCAATATGGCGGCCAAATCAATTACGATGACATCACAAGTTGGCTTGGGTCGGCCTAAGGACTTCCAACAGTATTACCAGACACCACTAGTGCGGTGTGGCCGTAAGCCGGCATTTGGTTTAGATGCCAGTTTGTAGCATTGTTGGGGGGGAGAGCATCGAGTAAAGTGAGAAGCGGAATTAACGCGGCCCAAAAAGCAGCGAGAGCACCAGCGCCAAAAGGTGTATCGAGAGCCTTAAGGAGTAATACTCTGGGGAGATTCCAAGACGAGCAACATTAGCATCGAAGTGAAGTCAATGGCCCGGTCTGTTGTTTTCGAGCCGAGCGAAGTAGCCTAGCCTTTCCCGGACAGACCAAAATAGCCCCTCCAGAAACTGTGAGTCGAATCCTACTTTTCCTTGCTGCTCGGTTGAACTGGCCCTGAGTGACTCTCCACGCTGCAGTGGAGCTTAAATCCCTCGCTCTGCTCCTCTCCTCCACACACACACACGCACACACGCGCGCGCACACACACACACCCTCTCACCCCCTCTTGCTCTGTTTCTCTCCCCTACACACACACCCATGCACGCACGCTAACATACGCAGACAGACCAAAACAGCTCCACTCCCGCAACATAACCTACATACAGTACACAGTTCAAACTAACTGATATCCTTTTCTTTTCTTCTACATACACGCACACTGATAACTTTTGTTTAGTTTTTGGGGTAGGCCTATCTCACTGACGAGTGAGCTAGAGACTTTGGACTTTTGTGTTGTAGCCTATATTGTTTATTTTCTGTTGTGGATAACCGGTGAAGCACCCGATTTGGTTCCCCATGCAATTCATGTTTCCCCTCTAGGTCTTTACACGGAAGCTCTAGTCGGTTACCGTAGCTGAAAACACGGAAAACGCAATACAGCACTGTGAATACGCACGGTAACCTAGCAATAACGCAAGAACTTCAAAACAGTGGCGTAAAGGAAACAGGAATTCTGGGGGAACCAAATCGGGTGCTTCACCGGCACGGCTGGTGTGTATTTGTGTTGTTGTCGGATGCACGTCTATTTTTGGTTGATTTGGTAAGGCGTAAAGACGTGTGGCTTGAAACCTTGGTTATTGTCTGTTTATTTTTAATATTATTTGATATGGCTGGCGGTAGCTTTGTTTAATTATTATTTAGTGGCAGGATTGATAGGCCTGCCTGGCGCCTGAACTTTTTCTTAGTGCCCGACTTAGCGCAGTTACAGGGTGAGGATACATATTTTATAAAACACTTACTAATACTATACATGATTAACCCAGGAATTACAAGTGGCTAGTTAATGATATTTTGTGAGTTTATGTGAAGTGAGGACTTTCTATGCCTTGCAACACATTTTCAGAGTTGTAAAGATGACATTCACTTTCACAAGTAAAGTACACATGTCAATTAAATTAAAAGCAATTGACACAACAGTGAAAGCCAGGAATCGAGCCCCCAACTTTTCAGGCTACTGCATGCCAGACCAGCTCCTTATCCACTACACTACCTTGGCCCAGATAAAAACGCCTACCATGCAAGAGTTTCTGTTTTCTTCTACTACATACTGTTAAGCATTTATTAAACATCTGTAAACTATTATTAAATGCTGCATTCTTCTTTTGTAAAGCATTATTCCTACATTGATTCTCATCTGTAAATCATGTTTACACACAGTTAAAATGGTTTGTTCATAGTAAACATGCATATCTACAGTTAAGAACAAAATTATTCATACCCCTGGCAAATATTGATTTAATGCTGATTTTCTCTTGATCAATATGTTTGTTCTGACTGAAAATGACACTGTCACATGCCAAAAGTTTAGACAATGACAAAAGAGAATGTGGGAGGAGAAACATGGAATTAAAAAAAGCGTTTTCATCTTTTTTAACATTTTGAAAAATGCCATGTCCAGAATTATTCATACCCTTTTTAATAGTTCTCAGTTTCTAAGTTTTTGCCTGAAATTGCACTGTGCCTATTTACAAGGGCATTGTTCCCACCTCTTTTAGGGTCAACCATCTAGTGCTGGACCTCTATAGAAAGTTGAGAACCTGTAGCTTTTGTAGGAAGCAGTCAAGATAACTGTGTGATGTACTGACAAAGAGCTACAGAGGCTAGAATATAGTTTTTATTTTCTGCCGGATTACAAGCATCTCTGAACTGACCACATTTCAGCCCTCTAGGTCACTTGATATCCCTTAGAAACACAACTGAGCCCTAGCACCAGGTCTCGTGAAGCTGTGTGCAAAAGTTGATCAATATAGAATGAAAATATGAGTGCTTTAGACTATTATTTGCCAAGGTATGCCCATGCGTTTTGTAAAATGCCTATGGATACTCCCCATAGGACTTTTTGTTATCCAAAATGCATACCGACAATCAAATGCTTACTGCACATGAACAACTTTGTGTAGAAGCATAATCTTGGTCTCAAATGAAAGATAAACTTTGAGGTTTCTTGTGGACTATTTAGATTGTATGTCAGGTGTTCTGATATAGACTGACTACACAAAATATGGAATAATTACAAAAAAGTATCTCTATTTTTGCATTTACTTTGTTGGTTCAATAAGTGTGTATAAGATAGACTATACATCTGTACAACTAATATTGGATAATACAACATGAAGATTCAATTTCTATGGATTCTTGTGAATATTTCAGTACCCAATATGAGGCATCTACTTATTGTGCTGCATCTACACTGCAGCCAGCAGCCAGAAGTCAGGGTATCACCAAAAGCGGAGGAGGGGGAGGGGGGCATTTTGGATCAAATTTAATTGAGACATAATAAAATTAATCTGAGAATGTAAAGCACTATACAGATTGTACATGAGAAAAGTTGTCATTTTTGGATTCCCAAGAGTCAAAGCTTTGAAATGGTGTATAACATTACTATGATTTAGAATGTTGGGGGGAGGTGGGGGGGGGGGGTAACCGTCCTGCCGACGGGACACTGAAAGTTATTTGGTTTCTTGCCTTGTATGGCTGTATGTTTTGGATCATTGTGTGGTTTAATGCATTGGTTCTCAAAGTGGGGTCCGGGGACCCCCAGGGGTCCACCGCACATTGTCAGGGGGTCCCTGACAAAGATTGCTACAAAATATGAAATTGTCTTATATGGCGAAAAATGCTACAGTATCAGTATTTGCCCAATTGATCTGCTAATATGTTACATGATACGTCAAAACACTTTACTATTAATTAACTGCCAACGAAATGAAAGTTATGTGAAGCAAACAATATGTGTTCAACACAATAGGCCTACATTTGACAAAGAAACAACAATCCTTTAAAAAAATCCTACCTACGGTCAAATTTTGCTAACATGACTATTGTGGTATTAGCACTCTATGTTTTTAAAATACATATAACATAAGCATCTAACAGAAAAAAGGCTATACAGCTACATGATTAACTTAAGTTTTATGTGTTGTGGCCCCAGCCGTGGTGCGGCTGGCTGGGGCACCTGCACCGTACGCCGGCGACCCGGGTTCGATTCCCGCCCCGTGGTCCTTTCCAGATCCCACATCGACTCTCTCTCCCACTTGCTTCCTGTCATTCTCTACTGTCCTGTACCACTCCATGAGGGGTCCCCGGCCCACAAAAGTTTGAGAACCCCTGGTTTAATGGTCCAATGATGCCCATTGGGGCAGTACTCGGCAGACTGCCTGATCTTTTCCACCAAAAATCTCAATGTACCTCCTTGTTTTAGTGTTACCGTTTACTTTGATAAGTTCACCAAGTCCCATTGTCTAAAAAAACACCCAAAACTAATACATTTCTATGGGTATTCTCCACAATGTGGATGGTGTTTTGGTGGTTGAAATTTTCACTCCCTCAAAATGGACCACTTGGTAATCGGGCACACCTGAACAAATTTAGCTTTTGCTGGATTTATTTTTTACCCAGGGACATGGCCTGAGATTGGTATAAAAAATAGGCTACACTGAGATTCTGGAGGAAAGATCAGGCAGTGTGCCAAGAGAACTGAAAGTTGGCACAAGGCCCAGATTGCTGCTAAAAAGGTGCGGTCTACAATCATTGTGGAGACATGGAGAGGCTTGGTAGGTAATATAAGAACCATTTTGAGAGCTTTGAAAGCAAATAAAGATGTTACCATTGATTATTTAAAAAGGGTATGATTCATTTTGGACATGCCATTTTTCATACAAATGTTAAAAAAGATAAAAACAATTATTCTTTTGATTCAATTCAATTCAAATTCAATTCAAAGCACTTTATTTGTCCCCAAGGGACAATTTAAAAGGGTACATTACAGTAGCTTATTCAATATTCAAGGGACAAGGGACACAATCAACAACATAACCAGCACGCATACTATACAATCAACCAACACACATATTTCACAGGCACACTGGACAATCACACAATACACACCACATATCATCATTCATCACATAGTAGTAGTTATAAAAGTTTTAAAAGTTCTTAAAGTGCTTCCTTAGTGCTTCAATTAAAAAAGAAAGAGTGCATATAGAGGCTATTACAATCATACGAGTCGGTTATCATTCATAAGCTGGACAGCCCTCGGGATGAAGGTTGCTGACAAAGCGGACAGTTCCTACCACATTGTCTTACAACCTTTTGGCATGTGGCAGTGTCATTTTCAGTCAGAACAAAGTCAGAAAATCCACATTGCATCAATATTTGACAGGGGTATACATAATTTTGTTCTTAACTGTATACTAGTGTTGTAATTCTATGCAGTAACCCATCAAGTCGGGGATTCAAGCCCCGGCTTCCACCAATGTGGCCTTGCCCTTTAATTTCATTGACATGTATTAGTCGCTTTGGATGAAAGTGTCTGCTAAATGAATACATGCAAATGTAAATTTTATAACTCATTTGTAAATGCTTTGCAAGGCAAAAACGTCCTCAATTTAGATGAGCTCACAAAATATCATTATCAAACCACTTGTAACTCCTGGTTTAATCATGAATTATAGTATTAGGAAGTGGTTTATAAAATATGTATCCTCACCCTAACTAATCATTTATTAATTATTAACTTTTATTAATTTATTAACTAGTTATTTACTATGAACAAACGATTTATAACTGTTTGTACAAATACTTAATTTGTGAGAAAAACAAAGAACAATGAACAATGAACAAACCATTGTGAACAAATACTTTACTGATGATAAATTATGTATGAACAATAAATTACTAATGATGAAACCATTAACTAATAAGTAACAAATGCTTATTAAATGATGAATTGTGTGTAGTTATTATAAAGTGTTAACAATAAAGGTTTAAAAATAGATGAATTCTTCCAATAGCAACTGGTTTGAGTCATTCATCGTGCTGCACACTGAAATAACGACAATGTGATGTTGTGCATCCCATTCACTGTTTTGCTGTCATTGACTGGACACATGTCTTGTTTCTATATGTGTTTGTATATTGTCATTGTATTAACAGAAGGAAAATGTACTGTACAATTCACAGTATAAAATAACAATGCAACATTAGACATTTTAAACTTGTCAGATTTTCTTAGCTTCTTAGTCATAGAGTAAAGTCTATGCACATTTCTTCATTGTTCGTTGTCACATTGAAATAAATCATGATCCTTACTCTTCACATTTTTCTCCAAAGAATTACTCTCAGATAAGAATTGTTTGAAGTGTTCAGGTGTGGTTTCTGACCACAGACCACAGCTTCAGTGCACAGCTTCAGTGCTTGAGGAAGTTCTTCTTAATAGGAAGAGGGATAAATCCTGGGTCCTCGGTCCAAGGTGTGTCTCTGGGGGGCAGTTCCACCCGTGGGCCAATTTTGGGTCCGAGCTCGGAACCCAACAGGAACCGTGAGTTCTCCAGGTCATCGTAAAACTCAATGTTGTCTGAGTGACTGATAAAGCCTTTAGGCACAGGGATAGACAAGGACAATGCAAACAAACCTGTGTAAAGCATGAATTATCAGTTTAGAATAAATGGATGAAGTAGTTATCACTCAGATTATCATGAATTGCATTTAATGTTGCCGATTAAATAATATCAGAGTGGATTAAAAGTTAGCATTCTTTTTATAGACTTACTAATGGGATAATGGATAACATCGGTTTCAGACTATAGGTTTAGTGTATAGCAGGGGTATTTAATTAAACTTCAGCGGGGTCCAGTTACCGAAACTTTCCTCAAGCAAAGGTCCGGAGCATCATAATGTTTAACATGCATGTATAGGCTCTATATATAGGCTATATAAAATAAGTCCCGACAGGGCGAACCGGACCCCGACGCGCAGTTTTTTTTTTTTAGAGGTCCTTTAGTCAAAAATAATGACCGCTAGAACTTTGGGAAATGCCATTCAAGTCAATGGAGCGAAACTCCACGATATGTCTCTTTACATTTATTTGTTACCGTTTCGTTGTGGCTTTTGCAATGAAACAAATAGTTTGCAACACACGCTGAACTTGAATCAAACATTCTTTAGAACACAGCTGATAGTCTGCCTTGACTTTTGAATGAAAATCCGTTGCCATTGACAGCGGTCATTAATTTTTCAGAGGTCCTCTAGGCCTAGTCGAAAATAATGATCGCTAGAACTTTGGGAAATCCTATTCAAGTCAATGGAGCGTTCTACTTGCATTGTGAAAAGCCGAGTAATAAGTAGGCTAAGGGTTATCACCCGGAGAGAAGAAATAACTCTTTTCTGATTGGCTGGCGAGGTGGCTTTTAATTCTGAATAATGGGACACCTATGAAGTAGATCTGGTAAAAAAAAATTGAATCACCGTTCCATATCAATGCTTATGAATGGTAACTAGGCTATAACAATGATAGTAGGACCACGGTTGAGCCTGGAGGCAGGCTTCGCAACAATGGAATCAACACTGTAAACAAGCTAACTGTCCATGCTATCGCTGTTATAGGGCCAACGAAAGTTGTACAACAAGCTGAACTAGTGAGCTACTTTTTAAACAGAACCGCGTGTTTCCTTTGCTTTACAGTGGCAACCGGGTGATAAGCGGGATAACGGCCTTCGAGGTGTGTCCAGTTATACGGAATTAATGGACTTGGGCGGAGGCTCCGCTGCGTGTCGGGGAGTTCTTTGCCCCTCGCCCTCGTCCGTTAATTCCGTATAACAGGACACCTCGGCGTCCGTTATCCCTTACTTATGGACGTCAGTTTTGCGTGGTAATTGCCCACGATCGTTATATAAAGCTCTGTTCTCGCTGTCTAGCTTTCTCCCCTTTTCAAATCCATGATTTGAAAATAACTTAGTTATCGCTAACTTGCATATCCATCCGATTGTTTCTCGTCCCGTCTCCTCTCCTCGCTCGTTTTCCCTGTCAGGCTATCAAGTGAGTCTCTTCAACATATTAACTTTAGGCCTAGGCCTACTCACTGACTCGACTTTATCAGAATACACAGATTTCACTGGCTGAATAGCAGCAAGCGAAATGATGGTTCCTGAAGCTACTGAAGTAGGCCTAAATGCTGTTATCCTAACCTACGAAACATTTAGTGCAGCTTTGAAATCGTCCGTGAAAACCTAAACGGAGTGTCTATTTACACCCCTGGTACGAATAGCCTTGGCCACACAGCTGAGCTATTCACACCCTGTGACATAACAACAAAAAGACGTTGCTCACGTGCACAAAAAACATGGCGGACATTCGTTTTTTCGTCAGCAGAAAGTGAAGAATTCTGAAAGGTTTCACCACTAATATCTGTTCAGATTAAGTTTTAGATTGAAGTTGTGTTTTATTTTCATAATCTTGGTTTAGTGAACACATACAACCACATACAAGTCAGTCTGTTAGTCAACAAAAAATTTGTGAATATGACATTCAGGCCTATAAACTATAAGTTTACCTGCAAACACCATCTAATTGTGGAAGAAGATAGTGCAGTGGTCACAGACATGGTTTAGCATGTGGGAGACTGGGGTTCGAATTCTGTGTGATGCATTTTGGCAGAGTGAGTATGCATGTGTACCAAAGTCTCTGGAGAGAAGGCACGCAATTTGAACAAGAAATCGGTTCTCAAACGGAAGTTTTGATTGCAACAATTAGCTAGTTCATGCACCAGGGTGTAAATAGCATACATTACTATATACTCCAGGGTACGAATAGCATCCACTTCTAACTATACATTGATGCAAACAGCATACCTTATTCAGAGTGTCTATTACACAGCTGAGCTATTCACACCCTGTTACGTAACAACAAAAAAACATGTTGCTTGTTTTTTTTTAAATTATTATTACATTGTGTGATCAATATGCCAGAATAAATGCACAGGGGTGCAAATAGCATACACTGATATTTGTACCAGACGGGGTACTAATAGGACCCATTGCTGTGTGCACCGGGGTAAGAATAGAATTTACAGTACTTCTAATTGCACCAGGGTACGAATAGCATACACTGCTAATTGCACCAGGGTATGAATAGTATACACTGCTAATTGTACCAGGGGTGCAAATAGCCTTACCCAAATCTAAATTATTATGGTCCGGATAGGATCATGTCAGGGTCTGGACACGGACAGCGGTCCGCCATTTGACGACCTCTGGTGTATAGGATTAGGTGTCATTATACTGTTACAAATTGTAACAAATTAAGTTTCAATTAACAGGATTTAGACACTTACCGGAGAGCAAGAAAAGGAGGTGGTGGAACATATCTGTTGGTGAAGACGTCCTTAGATTACAAAGGTGTGGGAAAGGCTCTGCTTGGTTCACTGGAAAAATAGAATGTGAGAACAATTCATCAGCATCAGGTGAGAGTGGAAAGCAGAGCAATGAGTAGACCGACTTGGTATCAGATTTAGTCAAGGCAATTTTATTCCAGATTATGTTAAATACTATATATAATATTGTAGCCAACTTTCTCTTGTTTTAATATATTGTAGCTATCTTTTGAAACCACTTCACACATGCCATTTATGGCATGATAGGCCTACTGTCAATAGTAAAAAAAGAAATAAATCTATTCTATTCTAAATCAAAAAGAACAATACGCATAGTATGCTAAGGTGGTGATGTAGTATGAAACGGGTTGGAAACGAAGCACAGGACTTGATATTCCGATAAGTGCCTGTAAAGGAGATACTGAGCTATTATGCTTTACGCTTTTCAGGTATAGTGCTGTAACAGGAATGCTGCACGTCAATTGACACACCTTAGTAAGTATCTTGTTAATCTTGTTGGATTTCCATTCCGTAAGCATTCACAATAGGACATGTAAATAGTACTTTTGTCTCTGTTTTGTTGTTTCAGATGGCTGTCCTTATATAGACAAGAACAAGCAATCATTTCATGATTTGTGTCTTTTTTTTTACAAATGCTAACAATATCTGATCCATGGTTTCTCTGATAAGTTTTTAATAGAACCTTAATAGAAAAGCTGACATAACATGATGCTATGTCACAAGAGATGTATTGCTATGAGTTGTAGCCATTGACATGACAACTGTAATGTTACAATTTTCAGTAATTAATAATTAACAATAATCATTATTATTACTTCCGTCAATCATGGTTGCATTTTGGCGCCGATTGGACAAGTGGGAAGCCTATACTTACCAGTAGCATTCCAGGAACAATACTTGATCCCGGATATACTTACAAATGTTTCTTACTTTCTATGACAAAATGTAACTGTACACATTTGACATTTGACATGTAATTTTTAGGCTACTATGTTTATCTCACGGTTGTAGCCATATTTATTTATATGTACTTATATTATGTTACATAATTAAAACCACTGATGTCAAATTTGGAGTGTTAAGTTCCATCCACTCTTTAAGAGTTAATTTGATGCAAATGTAAACATTATAACTCATTAGTAAATGCGTTGCAAGGCATACAACGTCCTCACTTTAGATGAGCTCACAAAATATCATTAACTAACCACTTGTAACTCCTGAGTTAATTATGAATTATACTATTAGGAAGTGGTTTATAAAATATGTATCCTCACCCTAACTAATCATTAGTGCATGTGTATGTAACGTAAGTTATGCATGTAACTATGGATCTGTGAGACCGAGGGATGACCGTCACTACGGTCTAAAAAAAGGAATGATCACCTTCGTTCTGCCTATCACCGAGACCATATGTCAACAAAGTCATGCCCATGACCTCCGGAAGCAGAACGACTCGAGCTTGTAAATAGCGGAGATTGCTCCCGGTTCAGTCTCCTACCTTGAGCGCCTCAGGATGGTCCGAGCGACAAGGATAGTGACGGTCATCCCTCGGTCTCACAGATCCATAGTTACATGCGTAACTTACGATCTGTTTCGACCTCACTCTGACCGTCACTACGGTCTAAAAAAAGGGATGACACATACCAAAAAAGTCGCGAGGAGCTCTAAGCTAACCATAAAACCTCGCTCGGTCACGGACATGAGGGCAGCGTCGCCAACCGGAGCTGGGCGAGTGACGTCCACCCTATAAAACCTGGTAAAAGTGCAAGGCGTCGCCCATGAAGCCGCTGCACAGATATCGCTTGCTGGTACCCCCTTAAGGGCAGCCCAAGACGTAGCCATACTCCTGGTGGAGTGAGCCCTTGTACCCGAAGGGACCGGCATTCCCAGAGCCTGGTAGGCATGGGAAATAACCTCAACCAGCCAATGCGACAGCCGCTGTTTGGAAAGCGGTAGTCCCTGCTTCGCCGCCCCATAACAGACAAAAAGTTGAGTGTGTTCCCTCCTCAACGACTGCGTACGGGCCAGATAAGCTCTCAAAGCCCTGACTGGGCACAGAGTGAGCAACTTGTCGCGCTCTGCCTGTGAGGCAGCAGACGGCTGGAATTGGGTCAGCTCCAGAACCTGGTTGATAGACTGCTGACTTAGAACCTTAGGCAGGAAGGCTGGATTAGGCCAAAGTGACACGCCAGTGCCCCCTGCCTGCCACCTCAGGCAGTCTTCGCTGACGGAGAGGGCGCACAGCTCCCCGACGCGCCTGGCCGAACAAAGAGCCAGGAGAAAGCTAGTTTTCAGAGACAAAGATCGCAGATCTGCATCTAAAATGGGCTCATACGGGCCTTCAGTAAGAGACATTAAAACGGTGGGCAAATCCCAGTTTGGTGCCCGCAAAGTGCGAACTGGACGCAACCGGCGGGCCCCTTTTAAAAACTGACCAATCAGTGGATGCCTACCCAAGGGCCTGTTATCCGCACCCTGGTGAAAGGCTGAAATGGCCGAGGCATAAACCTTCACAGTACTGACCGCCTTGCCTTGATCCAAATAGGACTGCAAGAAGCACAAAACTTGTGGCACAGGGCAAACCGCTGGCTCAAGACCCAAGCTGGCACACCAATCCGAAAAGATCCTCCACCTGAGTGCATAGCAAGCTCTAGTAGAAGGAGCCCTGGCGTTGTTCAGAGTCTCCTGCACAGACTCAGCTAGCTGTTCAATGACTGACTCTGCAGGGGCCAAACCCACAGGCGCAGGGCACCTGGGTTCGGATGCCAGATCTGCCCGTCTGCTTGTGACAGAAGATCCGCCCGGCAGGGTAACTGGCATGGCTGACCCCGCAGGAGCCGGAGAAGGTCTGGAAACCAAGGCCTCGCCGGCCACCGTGGAGCAACCAGCAGAACTGTGTGTTGGCCCTCCCTGATCCTCCGCGAAGGACCTGAGGTACAAGAGAGGATGGAGGAAAAGCGTACAACAAGCCTGTCGGCCAGTCTTGTGACAGAGCATCCAGGCCAAAACTGCCTCCCTGTCCCACGAGAGAGTACCACTCTGGGCAGTGAGTCGTTTCTGCCGACGCAAACAGGTCCACTTGTGCAGTCCCATACTGAGCCCAGACCTGGCTGACCACCTCTGGGTTCAATCTCCATTCCCCCGGGAGTGGCCCGGTCCTGGAGAGAATGTCGGCCACCCTGTTCTCCACACTTGGAACATGTACTGCCCTCACTGAAGCCAGACGCGGCCATGCCCATGACAGCAACTCCTCCGCCACCTGGAGGCACCGCCAGGACCTCGTGCCGCCTTGGTGATTGACATGATACACCGCCGAGGTGCTGTCTGACCTCACCAGAACATGTTGGCTTCGCAACCCTGGCAGGAACCTCTGCAGGGCGAGATGGATGGCCTTCAGCTCGAGAACGTTGATGTGCTCTGACGTCCAGGAGGGAGGGCACACGCCCCTCGCTGACAGCCCTTCCCAGACAGCTCCCCAGCCTGTCAGAGAAGCGTCTGTCGAAATGACTTGCCTCTTGTGAGGAAGGCCCCCCAGTGGAACACCCTGGAGTAAGAACCTCCTGTCCGTCCAAGGACGCAGGGCTCGGATGCAAGCAGGAGACACCCGCAACTTCACATGCCTGTCGTCTCTCGGGTGGAGCTGAAAGGCATTGAACCAACACTGCAGGGGGCGTGCCTTCAGCAGGCCCAATGGCAGTACCGCAGCTGCCGCGGCCATTAAGCCCAACAGCCTCTGGACTTTGTGGGCGGTGACCAGTCTGCCCAGCCGAAAGCCTGTCAGAGCCTCGGTCAAGCTGTCTGCCCTCCGTGGAGTGAGAGACGCCGTCATGCTGACCGAGTCGAGGAGGACACCAAGGAAATGAGGAAATGAGACGTAAACCACTCCCCTTCCTGGATGGAACGAATCACTATTCCAACGTGGACCATTTTGAATGGCAGCACCTTGAGGTACTGGTTCAAGGGCCTGAGGTCGAGGACCGGCCGGTAACCTCCGTCTTTTTTGGGCACAATAAAATATTTGGAATAAAACCCAGTGTGCCGAGCGTGCAGCGGTACTTCTGAGATGGCCCCTTTCAGAAGCAACTCCTGGACCTCCTTGACAAGCACGGAATTTAAAAGGGGGTCTTTCACAGACGTCATCTTGACCCCTGAAAACGTAGGGGGCCGCCGTCGAAACTGTAGGCGGTAACCGTGATTCACCGTAGCCACAACCCAAGAGGCACAATCCCTTCCCAGGAGGTCCTGGACAGCTGGGAAGGGCAATCGACGGGCAGCCCCGGATCCCTAGGCAGGACCGCCACCGCGGCCTGCACCTCTGCCTGCGCCCCGTCGAGGTCTTTGCTGTCCTCTGGGCCAGGGAGTTGGGGCTGAGCTCTGGTCTGGTGCACGAAAGCGCCGGTCCCGTGGGGCAGCATAGTTGATACTTACCTGTGGTGTTCGGGCGGGCTGCCACCGCCCATACTTACCTGATGCTGCCCTGTGGGGAACCGGAGCCCGCCTGTGGCACACACGCTGACCAGTTTCTCTAGAAGCGCCAGCCTGTTCCACTCTGTCCAGCACCCCCTGGGAGTCTGGATGGAACACATGCCCAGGCACCACGGGGAGACCTAACAGGTCTGTCCTGATGGCATCAGGGAGAGAGGTTTGGGCAAGCCACACCTGTCTACGGCACAGCACCGCAGAGGCCATAGCACTCCCCACATCACGCGTCAGCTGGGAGTGGGCTGACAGTGCGGCATCCACCAGGGCCCTTGCATCATGGTCCTCCGGGCTCATCGTTTTTCGCAGAGCCGCCAGAGTGATGGCCAGGGCGTTGCCCATACGGGCCGCCCGTGCTGATGCGTCAAAGCAGTGACTGATGAGACGGTCCGTCTTGGCACACTCCTTACGCGGGCAGCGTGGATTGGGAGATGCATTGGCAGGCCCCAGGGAAGTCCAGGCGGAGATGGACTGCTCGACCGGTGGTATATCCCCTAGCCCTGAGTCGGCCGGATAGGCAGCCTTTGCCAGCTGACGGCAACCTGGATTGAATTGGGGGCGCTGTAGCGACTTACCCCATGCCGTCTGCAGCACCTTCGTGTAATCCACTGCCACGGGTATACAGGGTGGTGGGCTGCTGTGCGAGACGCCTTCCCAGACGCCCCCAAGGGAAGCCATGTCTGGCATAGGGGCCTGAAGACCCAGGATCTTGGAGGCACTCAACACCCGTGACATCAAGGAGCCGACGGGGACCTCCCCTGGCACCGTGGATTCATCAGTTGGCTGCACCATGTCTGAATGTAGCTCATCCAGGAGGCCGTCCCCGCTTACGTCATCGATCTTAGAACGAGGGGCATGGAGCGACAGCACATCCACATCACCCAGATCAACATCCGCACCATGGCTCTCAGGCCTGGATGGGGAGAGACCTTCCTGGCCAGGGGGCAGAGAAGGGGATGAAGTGCCCCGGAGACCTTCCAGCCTGTCCATCCTCCTAGCCAGAGCCTGGAGAGCTGAGAGAATCTGAAGCGACTCCGTGCCATTACCCTCGGTCACGGCAGCTGGAGCCGAGCGCTTAGCAGGTCCAGGGACCTCCACCTGATCATGCCTGGAAGGGGACTCATGTTGCCGTTTACGCTTGTGCGTATGCTTACGGCCATGCCTATGAGAGTGGGATGGTCGGTCGGGTGAGCGCCGCCTGTCCCGTCCATGCACGTGGCCACATGCCTGGTCAGCCCGGCGGAAGGTCACAGGCTGCGCTGCAGGGGCTGTCGACATCCTCCAGGAGGTGGGCGGCCCCAAGGCAAGCGGGACACTCTCTATGCCCGTCATTGTGGGCCATCGTGGCCCTACAGACTCTGCAGTAGTGTGCCGCCATTGCCTACCACAGAAAAACACAATGCAATACAACACAATACAATACAATAAGGCACTTACCTTGGCCGTACAACGCACTGGGTCTGCAAGCAGCAGCCCGTAAAGAGATACAGCAGTGGTGTAATACAGTACACGGGTGGCCTGAAGCAGCGTGCGGACACGCTTAGCAGGCTCACACTGGCCCAGCTAGCTGCGGACAGCAGCGACGGGGTACACAACAGATACACAAAGAAGGCGGCCACCAGTGCGCGAACGCACGCGCCGACGTACACCAGTGGACAACTGGACACATACGCGCTGATCAGGCCCACACAGGTTCCGGCTGCCAGAGCAGTAAACAGAAATAATAACGGTGGCCCACGCCGGTGCGCAAACGCACCCAGCAGGCTCACACCAAGCCCAACTAGCCGCGAACAGCCAGATAAGGTACACAGTAGTTAACAAACAACAACCCGGAAACCTGGCACACACAAAAGGAAAATAACACTGAAACGGCAGCCCGCAGCAGTGCGCGAACGCAGGCAGCAGGCTCACACTAGCCCCTCCGCCGTGCGGTATGGGGTGAACTCAGGAAAGGCGTCAACAAGTTAAATAAAGTTAAACAAAGTTAAACGAAGTTTCCTGAAAAAAACACAGGTTACTGCCACATGCAGACTAACAAACACAGTCAAAGCAAGAAAGCAGTGAAAGTACGTACTCACGTATCACAGGTCTCAGATGAGGCGATCAAGGTGAGAGACTGAACCGGGAGCAATCTCCGCTATTTACAAGCTCGAGTCGTTCTGCTTCCGGAGGTCATGGGCATGACTTTGTTGACATATGGTCTCGGTGATAGGCAGAACGAAGGTGATCATTCCTTTTTTTAGACCATAGTGACGGTCAGAGTGAGGTCGAAACAGATCAACTGTTAAAGGTGCTCTAAGCAATGCCATGCATTTTTAAAGGCTTTTAAGGCTAAAATATTTTGTCACTTACTGCAAACATCACCTAACCAACCGCTAGCTGTCTGTGTCCTGAATACACTGTAAAAAAAATGTGATCTCTGTGGACAGCCCAGGCTCCAAAAACAACCTGGCCAAACCTAGCCCATAAAACATAACAAACTGTTCCAGCAAATCACAGATGAGATGTGCGTTTAGGAGAGTTTCAATTGCATGGGAGCAGCACGGGAGGGAGGAGGAGGAAGTAACTTGCTCTCTGTTTTGTTTGAAATTCAACAGAAGTGGCGTTACCTAGCATCGCTTAGAGCACCTTTAAATAATGGAAATATTACTTCATCAACAAAATATTTTTGCATCATTATTAGTATCATTTGCATCATTACTAGTATTAAGTATTAACAGTAATTTATAAACATATTTTAGATATAGGCTTATTTACTATGAACAAACCATTTATACTGTGTGTACAAATACTTTATGAGAATTAACATAGGTGAAATGCGTTACAAATGATGAACAAAGCATTTTGTAATAGTTTGCAACTGGTTTATAATGGGAAAATGATTTCATGTATAAGTCGTTGTTTCATTATTTATTAAGTAAATCATGTACGTAAACATATTTTTAGATAGGCTTATTTACTATGAACAAACCATTTATAACTGTGTGAACAAATGCTTTACTGATGATAAATTATGTATAAATGACTAATGATGAACAAACCATTAACTAATAAGTAACAAATGCGCAACTGGCTGGGGCACCTACACCGTACGCCGGCGACCCGGGTTCGATTCCCGCCCGGTGGTCCTTTCCGGATCCCACCCTGACTCTCTCCCACTCACTTCCTGTCATTCTCCACTATCCTGTTGCATTAAAGGCATAAATCATGAACCAAATTATTAAGAAATGCTATATAAACTATGAAATAAACTATTAGTTTATATAATTTAAGAATGATTAGTACACCATTTGAAAACAATTTGTTGCTAAATTATGAATTGTTTCTAAGCCATTCAGGGGTGCGTTTCCCGTACAACTACGGAGGGTAGCTTTTTACTAACGTGGTACGATGCAAAACTGTCGTACTTACATAGTACTTTGTTAGTTTGAACCATGTTGGTTTCAACCAACATAGTTCAGACTACAATGGTTGCAGATGTGTTCGGAGAATGTCGGGCTATGTCGGTTAGAGCCGAACGCATGAAGTCACGTAAAAGTAATGAAATTTTACATTGCATGAAGTTTCCTGGGCCCAGCAGTTATAATATCATTAATAATAATAATAATAATAATAATGATAATACTTATTACAACAATAGGCAGTAATTTCAATAGGCCCTAGGCTATGTATGCTTTTTAAAAATATAGGCTATTAATAATAATAATAATAATAATAATAATAGGCATAATAATGATAATTTGAATAATAACGTCACAGTCTATTGAACGTAGCCTACTAATTAGCCTAATCAGTGAAGCATAAATCGCCAACCGAGCAAATGTGAACAAATAAGTTACACATTTAATGAAACACACCGAATAGCCTACATATAAATAGCCTACTGGCCAATATTTTCATTTGTTGTAGCGTGACAAGGTGGCGTGAAAGGCTAGACCTCTGCATTTCGGATCTTGTAGTCGTAGGTTCGGGCTTGGATAATGTTAAATTTACAATGGTGTTGGAATCTTGGATAGGCTCAATCACTAAATATTCCTATGATCGTTTAGAACCTGTAGTCCTAGTTTTAACTACTGATTGGAGACCATATGCTTACTAGCCTAGGCTTAGGATACATGATACATGTTCTATGAAAATTGGCATGATTAGATTAGATTCAACTTTATTGTCATTGTGCAGAGCACAAGTACAAATACAACCAAATACAGTTTGCATCTAACCAGAAGTGCCAAAAAGGCAGAAAAGTGCAATGTGATATATAAAGTATAGACAGGTGGTGCATAGACAGGACAAGAAATATAGTGCAGTGTAGACAGTAGTATACAGTTGGTTTGCAGAAGGTGGTTTAGAGTAATATAAATGAAATATAAATATGTGCAGTATCTTAGCAGTTACATTACAGTAAGAGCAGAATAAATATGGATATGTAATATGAACAATGTTGAACAACATGTTGTTGTGTAAGTGCTTTGGGTTTCACTCTGTTCTAAAAGCGCTATATAAATGAATACTTTACTTTATCATTGCCCTTCATTTCACTGGAATATTTTCATGCCTTTATGCAGCATTTGCCCAATGTTGCCCTTGTTATGTGTTTTCACTGTGACACTGAAAACTGAATACTGTTACCACACACAAGTATTTCATGATATTTTAAATGCACAGATACAGTTTTTTTACCATTACTTTTCATCCATTGTAGTTATGAAGTTGTGTGTTGAATCACAACCACAAAATGACAGTTCACATAGCACAAATGTTTCAATGCTCAAATGGTTGAAGGATCTGCGCCAGCTGTACCAACATACACACACACACACACACACACACACACAGTGTTACTGTAGGTGCTGCTCATGTTGTTGCCTTCTGCTGCTGAGATAGTAGCAAAGTCTATACTGTTGTTTTCAAATGCATGTCTATATTCCCTGAGTGCACTGACATTTCAAGACCTACTTTATTCCATCAACCCCCTATGATAATACAAGCATGTCAACTGCTCCATCTAGGAGCCCAACAGCGAGGCAGAGGCGCGATACAACAACGCCCATAGCTGGACCCGCGTTGTTGTGGAGAGGGCCCTGGGCATGTGGAAAGGTGTGTGAGCAAATCCGCTGGTGGCCTGAAGCTCCATCCTGCAAAGGCGTGCAGTGTAGTTTTGGTGACGTCGCTTCTGCAACATGGCCCTTCAGTATCACATCCCACTGCCGGCTGATGAGGAGCTGTTAGTGGAGGAGGTGGAAGAGGTCATTCCGGTGGCTGCTGCACACCTTCCTGCTGGCCTGGAAGCACACTGGGAATTAGTTGCACATATGTTTGGCCCCTAAACACCCAAACCCCACAATTCCCTGCCACATTCCCTGTTTTTTCCCCTTTTGTTTATGTTTTTTACATTTCTTTTAGTTTGGTGGGGGTGAGGGGGTAAATGTACTTAACTTTCCCACCATCACTTTCTCCCCATGATCCCTCCCACACACACACACACACACACACGTTCCCTATGAGCCATGACATCAAAATACATACACAGATTGGAAGGTCACAAAGCAAAGGCGACTTACCATTTTTCCGCCTCCCATGACAGGCCTACCCATACCTGGGCCATGAAGGACAAGTTAAATCAGTGAAAATCATGTCACATTTTGACACTGACCACAGCACTCTGCATGCTCACTTACTGTAAGTCCCAGAGGTCTTAAAGTTCTCCAAGCAAGAGGCTACTCAACTTCACAGCAGCATTCTCCAATGTCATTGTACCAACATAATTCAGCTATGTGTTCAAATATCAAGATCATATAATAACTGAGAGTAGCCTAACTTATACACCCACTAAACATAGCTTGTGATCAGACAAGATACAACACAAACCCCACTCCACAGGCATACTCACCTCACACCCATCGACTCAGTCTTGAACCCCTGACCTCTGTAGCGTACACACACGCTACAGTCTGCCACAGCACAGTCACTTCACCACATCATACCGTTAGCTATGTGTATGATTAGCAGATGCTTCATCCAAACACACTTAACATACGACTACAATGTAACGTTATCCTTTTATAACAATTACAATGCTAGCCTCACATAACAATACCGTTGGCATTCAAAAGCTTTATCACCAGATAACTTAACTTAACGGGTGTTCGAAAGAATCTGTGCTAACACATTAGCATTAGGCTATATGTAAATTCACGAATAATAACAACACAGATGATTGCGGTCACCATAGCACTTCACCACAGGCCGCTCTGTTGTAGGCTAACTCCACAACACTTCACTTTCCACTGTACCACATAACGTTGTCCAGTAATGTGCAATTGTAGCTTCCAGCAATGCTATGGTATGGTATCCCACAGCAATGCTATGGGATCGTTTAATGGCTACCTCTCATCCATCTGTCCTCTGCGTGTTCCGTCATCAGGGTTACGTCGTCTACTATGGTTCTTACCAGAGCCATATAAAGGTAGAGTTGCGACAATGGGTGTTCAAAATTCGTTAAGGTCACGTGGTTCATGTAAACTTCAAAAAGTTCCCGGAAGTGATTGACAATGGATTAGAATGCATTAAATAAGCTACTGTTCAATGAGAGACAGAGCCACAATTTTGGGATAGACAATAAATGCATTGATATACAATATTTATAACACAGTGTAATTATTGTGTAAACTGTGTAGTTATCCTACCATTACAACAATATTAAATTAAATCCCAGACCGTAGCCTGCTAAATATCGGAAGGTGACCTTTTTTTCTCGCTTTTACGTATGTTAATTTCTGTACAAAACCAAGACGGGAGATTCTTTAGAAAACGCAGTAGCACCCACCCCATGAGTGTAGCCTAGGCCTTTCTAAATTATCGTTATAAAAAAAATGACCTAATACGTGACTCAAGAGCTGTAAACAGTGTTTTTGAGACTGCGTGTAGCCTACAAAAGCGCATGGAATTTTTAATTTTGCAACGAGAAACTAACACAGCTAGTCTAAGTCTAACATTAACTTGTTTGAGTTTTCTCCCCAACGTTTTCTCTGGTAGTTCTTCACTGATCTGAGATAATGAGCGAACTACCTTAACTAGCTAGCGTCTCAGGAGAATAAAAAAAAAAAGTTTAAAAGTTTTCTAACATCTCTCCAGTGTAATGGTGGGCATGTTAAGTTAACCGTAGCATTACCTACACATTAACCCTATGGTAATGCGAAAGTGATCATAATAACATAAAACGTGATATAGTCCTTGATAAATAACCAGCTATGAACTCATAAACAACAGCATTTTGTCACCGTTTGTCATTCACCGTGCTGTGAATACAGCATTAAGATGCTAGGCCAGGGGTGGGCAAACTGCGGCCCGCGGGCCGTATCCGGCCCGCCAAGCACTTTCATCCGGTCCGCCGAGCATTTCATTTGGTTATCAGGCTGCTCCCTATTTTTTTCCTGCGATAGAGACGACGTTGGTTAGCTTTACTGCAAACTGCTTTTCACTCTCCTTAGAGAACATTATGTCAATGTCAAAACATCATGTTAAATAGAGATAACATCGTGTTAAACTAAGTTAACTCTTAGTTATCTCCTTTGCAGCAGATCTAACGTGAACATTATGCGATCCATTTAATTGGGAACGCGTCTGCACTCACGAGAGGGAGAGAGAGCCGCAGGTTCCAGCTGGCTTGTCATTGTTGATAATTGATATCTCCTTCATATAAGAAAGTTTTAAAAGGAAATCATGAAGGCAACAGTAGTTCCCACTACTGACCATTTAAAAACTGTGAGAGGGCCCAGCTGTAGGTACAGCACTAGCCATAGCGAAGCAGGCAGAAGATCATTGAGAAATAAACGTGAATTAAAGCGACTGTCTTAAAGCGACAGTGCACAATTTATACATTTGTTAAACAGTATAAAATTAGCAGCATTTTTAAGCAATTCATATTTTAAAACAAATACGTTTCATACTAAATTATAGGCTATAAAAAATGTATTTTTTTATGTGTGTGTCGTGGGGGGGTTGTTGTGCGGCCCGCCAGCCAGTTTTCAAAACCCAATGTGGCCCTTGAGCCAAAAAGTTTGCCCACCCCTGTGCTAGGCTAAAGAATTGAGATTCAGAGAACTTTGTTGTGGTTGAGAACTTTGTTGTGGTTGTGCTCATCCTGTCAGAAAATAGCAATTTGATCAGTGATCATGCATCATATCAGCGCAAGCTTGGTTTGAAACTGGTTTCTGTGGATGGGCTTACACGATCCTTCACTGGGCTAGTGCCTGCTGTGTTAATATGACCGTGCTGATGCTAAGCTGCAGCTCCCTCAAATCTATATAGGTTCTCATGCATATTAGGCTAGCTTTTGCCAATGAAAATGAATGCAACATAAAAAAAAAACAGTAGGCCTAGGCTACTGCTGCTAACTGAAGAAACGTTTACGTTACTGTAAGGAAATTATTATTATCATTGTATAACCATTTGTGTAAGCAGAAATATTGTTGTGCTGAGTTCTAAGAACAGAGAGTTCAAGTTAAATGTTGTGCTGAGTTCTAAGAACAGAGAGTACAAGTTAAGTGTGCAGACAGACAGGAACTGCACCCATCTCATGTCTAGCTTTCCAAAAACAGGAGATTTTTTTTTCGGGGCTGCCTGCGTGCAGCCTACTTCCAAAACTCCAAAGCTGCTTGCTGTCAGATTTGGTTCCGAGGGAACAAGTTCAGTGTATCAACAACACTCAATAACAGTTTATGTGATGTGTTAATCAATTAAATTCCCAACAATTTCACAACAGCTAGTTGTGGAGCAGGCCATTCATCTAGCCCGCTTCCTTACGACGAGAATCAGACTGCACCCACTTCCTTATTTGGGTTGCCAGGTTTTAGCCTGACAAAACGGTTGAAATTGAAACTAAGTGATCGTGTATGTGTAGGGTGTATTTCATACACAATCTGGCAACCTGAATGCATCAATGATTTTAAAATGAAGTTTGATGGCCATGCAAATTACTGGAGTTTTCCGGGAGAAATAACAAAACGGGAGTGTGCTGGGAGATGACCTTGAAATACGGGAGAAACACGGGAAAAACGGGGGTGTTGACAGGTATGCCCTGTCTGTGTGTGTGGGTGGGTGAGATAAGAGTATGTCACAATGAAGTCGCTATGCCTTGCTTTCTATTTTCTGTGTGCATCTGTACAATAAAAGACACAGCTTTTGGGCTGCAGAGTCAGAGACTGATGGTGTGAGGAATTCTTCCTTACATTAGCAGGCTCTCCTCTTGGTACCAGAGTTTGTGGGCAAAGCCATACTACGTGTTGTGGTTCTTGTATGTTGGGGTTAAATTCCCTGACAGTTACCAACAATGTTAACAACAAACTCAGCTTCACTGCTGCAAACAAAGTTGGCTATATGCTTCGCCATATAACGAACCAGCTAGCCTTGTGATAACAAAATCTTTACCTTTTGTTTAGTCCACTGAAAGTTATCCACATATCAAACGATTAAATACACAGTTATGGAGGAATTGTTTTGGGGAAGCAGTTGCACTTTTGCTGCCTTTAAGCCACTTAAATCCATAGCCTATATGAGCGTTACAACTTGACGTGATGGTGAAGCTAAATGCCCAAGAAACGTCACGTCAAGTTGCCTACTAAACGCAAAAACTTAATGACAGCTTGTGGTGGTGCTGCCTAATTGAAATGGGATAGGCAAGTATTAAAAGTGGCACATTTATTGGGCTTTTAGCCTCTTTTAATTTAGGCCTATTTGATGTTGAACTGATATGACTGAGCAGCAGAAAAGTCATAGTCGATACATCGTTTATTATTATAATTAGGCTCTTGTGATAGCCTACTATTACTTTACTACTATTACTGTTATTATTATTATTATTCGGATGAGGCAAAGGAATGTAAATCTGAGTCTGAAATGTTGGCTTCAAACAGTCTATACTGCTGTAACTGCACTGCTGCTATTATTAATTGTTAACTTCCGGGAACTATTTGAGGCTTCCATTAGCTGCCATTGTTGGAAAAAAATGGAACATTAGCGTCAATGGAGTTGTCGCAACTCTACCTTTATATGGCTCTGGTTCTTACTACATACTACAGGTCGAGAGGTGTAGCTGTAACTACACAACTTTACGATAGTGGTTGCGAACGTTAGTTGCTACTATGGTTTTGGGAAACACTGACGCAGTGTCACGATGCATCGTACTATGTAAGTTCCACCACCATAGTTCACACTATCGTTTTGGGGAACAGTTGTGTCGTACTTACATAGTTGCAACCATGTTAGTTGCTACCGTAGTTAGCAACGATGCTTTTGGGAAACGCACCCCAGTGTGTGTAATATATAGAATCACCCCACTGTATTTCTGCGGAGTTTAGGTCAGGGGTCAGACCCCAAAATCATACTTTTTTCTGTAACTATCAGTTATTTGCGATTATTAATGATTTTTTGAAGCTGTCATTACAAATAAAGGCTTTTCCACAAAGTATTTAAGAAATTTCAGTAGGCGCGTTCAATATTTAGTAAAATTAGCGCATTATTTGTAAAAGGTGCTCACACAATTTAATAAAATGAGCACACAATATACTAAATTGTGCAGACAATATAGAAATAAAAATAAATAAAATGAGACCACAATTTACTAAAATTCTCTAGATACACAGATATATATTGCAATGACACTTCCTGGGCTCCGTACTACTAATGGAGTTACAAAGAATTTTTATTAGAACTCACAAAATATTTATGAATTTATATTTCCAGCATAGAACTGTTACAACTTAAAAATAATCACAATTTCACTTCAAACAGGGGATGCAAAAATGTGCTGCATATGATCTCTTTACACATTTACAAATTATGTATAAGAGGTGAGGCTAATTTCAACCATGAACCAAGGGAAAGCTAAACTGGTTAGTCTTTGTATAATACTCCTGGGTGCAGTGAATATCACTATTCAGTAAATGTTTACAAAGACCATAATCATAATATACTTGGGGGCTCTCAATATTCAACTATGCTGACTTGACCCAAAAGAATGAGAGGGAATGACTATACTTGAATGGTATGGATGGAGCACCGTGCCACAGAGAATCTCAGGGGAGTAACCTGTGAGAGATAAGGAACTAAGTGTGCACAATCACTGAGGCTATGACGATGTACAGAGGCTGGGGTGTGACGTCTTATAGTAGACAATAGCCAAGCCTCTTGCTAGGTATTTAGAGGGGTAATTATTTATAGGTTTCCCAGATTCCATTACAACAGAATTTTTTTTATGTTTTTTTTTTTTTTGTCTGACAAACAGGAACGATGGGGAGGGAGCATCTTTTCGTATGAGATGGAGTATTAAATGGCCAGTATCCTCACCTCCTCACTCAGACAACTAGGACACTCAGAGAGGACAACAGGGTCACATTATACTCAGTGGCCTATTGACATAAAGGATTTTTCACTGTATTGATTTATTTAATGATCAATTTGAGTTTGTAGAAATGTTTTTATACAGACACACACACATACACACACAAGAATATTTTGGTGCTTGTGGTGCTGGTGTCTTAATTGGTAATGTTGGTATTGTATACATTGTGGTGTATTGTAACCATATCTTTCTAATTTCAGACAAACTGATACACATGGCCATCTATATGCTGTCCATAGGTCAGTGATATTTCTTGACCACTTTTTAATTCATTAACTTAATCTATCTGATCCATGAAACTATGGTATAGAAAAATGTGTTATAATAATAATAATAATAATAATAATAATAATGTGTTAATATTGCCTGAAGGCAGGAATAGAAAAGACTTTCCTTTTGTTACTTTTCTCTGTGTGACCGTTAAAGACATTGAACTTATCTCTGGTAAATTAGCATTGGCAACCTCCCAAAACACTTTTTTTACATAGTTGGCAGCTGTTAGGGCATTCCTACAATCTGGACCAACCACTTCACTAGGTGCGTTTTACACCTTTGTGTCAGGGTTGCAGTATGGAGAGCTGGACCGAGGCGCAGGGCAAGTTGAGAACGAGGCACACTTAAACTTGAAAACAGGAATCTTTAATGCGAATGCACACTACAACCACGAAACAACATCAATAACCGACAGGGGACTGAGGGGGAGACAGAGAGTTTTTCGCCCTGCCCGTCTCTTTTATTGAGCAATGCATTCAGGGGTATGGCAATTAATGACCTTAGGTGTGGTCTTGGCGCATTATCTAAAAATCGCTATTTTACACTATCTAAAAAGCATTACGCCACTGACCAAGAAAAACCTTGTCTATAGTGAAAGGCGCATGTTAAGCACAGCTGAAGACACACTGTCACAAGATGTAAGCAGCAACTCCTCTGCAGGATAAATGTCCTTAGGTTTTTTATTCAGTCATTTGAATATTATTGGGGTAAATGACACAACGGTAAAGTTAGTGTCACTTTGCCAATGAGTTCAAATAGTAGATGAGTGCAGATGCGTATAGGCTATACTCTGCTAGATTTTAGTAGGGGAATGCCTGTTCCATACGGTATTGCGTGCAAGCAGATTCCTTCAAATGCCTCGCTGACTATCAAAATACCGATGCTCTGTTTGAAGTTGCGCCCAAAACACACCCATGACTGAATAAGAAACATAAGAACCGCCTTGTTGCATTTGATAAGAAAACCACCCCCAATGTGGACTGAACAAACCCCTAAGCTATTCGCGGGTGACAATGCGTTTTAGATTACCGAGATAGGGCCCCTCAGGGTTTGACACAGGGTTATGTTCTCACTAGTTCTGGATTCATGGACTATTTAGCTGCCAACTTTAATTGTTAAAAATATGTGTTCTGCACGGTTGGAAAAATGTAATGTGCTATAGTTTTACTACTTTAGATAAGCATAGCAGGCCTAAGACTTGTGCCATAATCTCAAGTACACCTAGCTGTCTACCTCCAGTGCTTGTCACCCTTCAATACTTTGATTGACATTATGTGGTCAATGTCCTCTGCATTGAAGCTTGTCCCCTATTTCATCCTGATGTGTTTTTTTTTTAATTTCCATCAATAAGATAACTAACTGATTACTTCTTTCTGTGCAGGTCTTGCCCTGCTACTAATGTGTTTTCCCATCAAGGGTTTACCAAGCCAGCGCAACTCCAACATTGAGTTCTACAGCGACCTAGAACGGTCACACCTATTGCTAAGAGAAAGAGGCTCTCTCACTGCGTTAGACTCCAGAAACAATGGTCACACAGAGAATGGCCTGCTTGAGGAGGATTCTGAATTCATATTGGTCACTCCAACAAGCAAGTTCAGCCCCAAAAGTGAATTGCATGACCTTGTCTCAAAGGAGGAAGGCCTATCTACCAAGAAAAAGTCTTCAGACACCCTGTCACGATTCCGGCGGGAAAATGTAGAGGAGGGTTCAGGCCAATCAGAAGGTAGCCAATCAAATATTTCTATACAAGTAAACTAAGGTGTTCATTTCCTAAGATACCCTCGTTCTTGTCAGTTTTTATTCTGTTTGCATTTATTTGACTGAAAATGCAAATAAATGTACACTCATAAAAGTGAAAGTAGAAATCACACTGAAATTACTTTTTTGTTTTTCAGGCACAACAACAACTACAACAACAGCAGCGCCAACGACAACAACAACAGCAGCGCCAACGACAACAACAACAGCAGCGCCAACGACGACGACAACAACAGCAGCGCCAACGACGACAACAACAGCAGCAGCGCCAACGACAACAACAACAACAGCAGCACCAACAACAACAACAACAACAGCAGCAGCACCAACAACAACAACAACAGCAACAACAGCATCTCCAATAACCACTCCACGTTACATAGTTGCAGTGAGCTTTGTGATGACCAAAACCTACATTGCTGATTACAGCAACCCTCAAACTGAAGCTTACCAGACGCTAGCTGCTTCCATTGTTAGCTGGGTAAGGCTAATTTACAATTACGGTTTCAGTCAGTTGAAGTAATTTGATTTACCTCAAATACAAAAACTGTGTTTCCTTTGAGAATAAGACATTCAATCAGACATATAATAAGACAGATAATATTGTCTTTAATGCTATAAGATTGGATTCGTTCTCACTATAGCCTAATGATAATTCTGTGTTCACAGTCCACACCAATCTACCAAGCGAAATATGGGTCAAGGTTCTTCCGAGTTGTTGTCAAGTCGCTGAGGTAAGTTAGGCCCTACTTATTTTCTCCAGCAACAACCAGTTATTTTGCATATGGTAATGGCCATTGCTATGATCAAAGTCGACTGTTCAACAAACACGTTCATAATGAGTTTTATTTTCTCTCTTTTTCTAAAAAGGGCCGTAGCCCGTTATCGCGCAGACAACACAGAGGCAGAGATTGATGTGGAGTTCGATCAGTATGTACCAGACACTGTCCCTGACACAACGGAGGTGCTCGAGCAACTGAAAGAGCAGCCCAGCCCCGCCAACCTGTCTGTGGACACAAGCACCATCTCTGTTCTCTGTGAGTTTCACTCGTTTTTCAACAAAGTATCAAGCAACAGACTGATCTAATCTGTAGCATTTTATGCTCTCACACACATACACACACATACAATCACTTACCACAGGTTATTTTGTTTCACAGACGAGCCACAGATGATTGCCAATGTTCCGTTCACCATCACCAATGAGTCTTCTGCCATTACTGCTGTCAACTCAACTGCCTACCGTGATACGACATCCAAAATTAAATCTGAGGTGAGTGTTATAATGACAAAATAAGAGATTGCATTGATTATACAATGTTTGTCTGGCAAAGGTAGGAGTTAGTCAAGTCTAGGTCTAAAGTATATAGGTTACATATAGGCCAATGCATGGTTGAAATCTTTCTAACAAGAACAAATTGAAATTCAATACAAGTTGAAAACATTTTAAATTGTTGCGTAACGATTCGGGTCACAAGTGGTTATTTCGATTGTAATCGTTGAATTTGGCTATATTAACATTACTTGGCCTCTTTTCACTAGTCGCTTGCAGTCTGAATGAAGTTTAACTCTTGTTGTTTCCTCTTTTTCAGCTGTAGCCCTTCTTTCTGGAAGATTACTCTACAAACTTCGTCTCTTTGAACCCCACAGCATACACGTAATTATGTTACACTTTAAATGATCTTTCATTGATATTGTATAGATATGCCATCCCCAAAATATAAACAAAATATACACAAGTAACACTTATGAACCCAATACCCATTAATCATTATAAACACATTCATAAGGATGCTATAAAGCATTCATAACACCTCATAATTATTAACATAATTCTATATACCTTGTACACACATTCATGACTGGATGGCTAATATGCTATTGTACAGGTTGAACTATCATAATGCTTTTTCTACAACATTGTAACTCAGAGTGTAGTAATAGATATTTTAGTGACAATCATTATAATGCATTTGGAATACTTTAATTATTTTATGAATGTGTTTAGTCTTTTATGGATACTGAGTGTTATCAACAAACAATAAACATGAAAGTAACACTAGCATCAATGTTATTTTGACATGTTCTGAATTTATATTCAAATAAATTCCCCTATGGATTGTACTTAGTTGCTACTTGGTGTCAACCAATCAAGTGAAGCCCTTCTAATTAACCACGTTTTTTTCCTCAGGGATGGGACAGTTTACGCAAACTCCTATGTAACCCAATCAAACCTCTACTTCACATACAACGCCACATTACCAAGTGCAACCGCCATATACAACACCATGGTGCGAGCAGCAGCAAGTGGCAACCTGACTATTAACATTGTCTCAGTGAATGGCACAGGTGAGTTTATTTGAACACTATATCCAATCCAATCATTTCTTAACTGACAGCCACCTCTAATTTCTTTGTGAGTGCTATATGGAGATATTTGGTGCCAGCGGTCTAGATTTCTAATGTGACTGCATCTCTTCTTTGTGAAACAATGCTTGTTGTCAAATATTTTTTTAACTTATCTACCAATATTGCCCTGCCTAAACCGTTAATGGGTGTTATTACATCGTGTTCTCGTCTGTCCTATTATGTGAACAAATGACGTTTTTACCTAATCTGGGTGTTGTCCACCTAACATTGTTTGTCGCCCTGCAGCCATCAGCTCAGGAGACATCACCAGCAGGATCAGTCTTGGAACCACCTTCAGCCTCACCCTCCTGGCCATCATTGCCACGCAGTCCTGGTAGACGCCTGGTGTGCCTGCCCCCCCCCCCCCCCCCCCCCCCAATACTCCCCATCAACTCCCCATGAAGGAAATGTTTGCACTTTTGACGTTTGACGGGCATTACATTTGCACAATCCTGATCGACTAAAGGCCTGTAAACACAGGAAACAGGGTTGCAATGGACTTTGTTTTTATTGAAATAACTAACAGTAGGATTTTATGCTCCATCATTGATAATGTAGTGTCAAAAATGCAGTGTTAAAATGCAATTTATGACTTTATTTTTCCATGTATTTATTGGACGTAGCATATAAGTTGTGAGGAATGTGGATATGTTGGAATAAGAGAGAGTGTGTATGGTGTCTCTAGGATGGCTGGACCATTAAAAGTTTGTACTGCATGCCTATATTCTACATTCGGAACAAAGTGCAAAAAAGAGTGATATTCAAGGTATAACTTATAAACGAAAAATTGTGCCTGTTTGAAATCAATCAGTAGTTTGTCTGCAAATATGTTTTATTACAATATTTATTGCAATATTTATTGTGTGTGTGTGTGTTTGTATGTATTTAAGTTTATCTGTTGTACTTTAACCAGTTTGCATATCTTGTATAGAGGTGTATTATGGTCATGTGATCCACAGAAAATGACTGGTGCACTTTCAAGTCGCTGACATAAATATGTATTTCATTAAATAAAAAGATTAATGCAAGAGCAAAATGATCCAGCTTTCCCATCTGTGCAATTATTACCGGTATATATGTGTTTTGTTTTAGGCCTATTCGATCAACTCTTTGAGAGCTCAAAACAAGAACAATCCACAATACAAAGTTGCTAACGTCTACTAAATCGAAACACAGCTGTTTATTCATGAACACATCAAATTAACAAATAAAACTGAATTGAGAACTGAGAACAAAGCTGATTAAAAGCACTTCATCAATGGTAACCCATGTGCCCCAAAACACATTTCTTCCTTCATTAGGAACACGCTAACATTGTGGGAACTGAGTTTATTTGCCGTCTCCCCCACAGATAGAAAATATAGTAGCCTACATACCCCTGTACGTGAACTCAGTCTGACGCACCCACCATTAGCTTAGCTTAGCATAGCTCATTAAGGTTGTTGGAATCAACTAGCCTATATCTCTCAAAAGTGATAAAAGAACATTTTCCTATTTACATGTCGTGACTATGGGACTATTCTCATACAGACGAAGCACTGCTACTTGGGTGGAGTGATTTGTATGCAGGACCTGGAAAGCATATTATGTCACGTAGCATCTCTCCCTAGCTTCACATTGTGACACGCCTTGGGTGGGGTCTGGCCTATGCTGTGATCATGGAGACATCGGGGCAAGCTTCCTTTTTTTTTACTCCCATTATTAATCCTTTTTTCCATCCTCCAACCCTCTTTTAATTTACATTGTTATATTTGCCATACATCTCAGACATTTCATTTCACACACACACACACACACACACAGCTTTATGGAATTACTACTGTTTGATATCTTCCTCTATTTAGGAATGAATTTTACCATAAATCTGGTGCCTGATACCTGTCTGCTTCTCCAGATGTGCCTTGCATGCAAATTAGAGAAAAAAATGTGTGTGACCTGTCTGGAATTTGCACCACACACACTGGCATCAACGTTATTGTGATGTCACATTTGCTTGCGCGAGACCAGGAAGGACAAGCATAATGAGCATACATTCCATACAAGCCAATGGCTGAGTCAGTCAGGTATTTTCAAAGCAAAAACAATCTGTCACTTTGTGTATTTATGATTTCTTTGAATCATTGCCAAGTTGCAGAGACTCTTATGTGCTGTTACATTTTCTGTGCCACATTGTTAGACATTTCAGTGCCATTTTACAGTAACTAACTGGCAGCACTTTTGCCAGTAAGTTACTGTAATTCAGATTTACAGTACCACTACTGTATCTCATTGTACAGTAACAGTACTGTAAACCTCCAGATAAACAGTACCGCATTGGAGTTACTGTAATTCAGGTTTACAGTACCACTACTGTATCAATTGTACAGTAACAGTACTGTAGACACTATTACTGCTTATTATGGTTATGGGATTTGGCATATTATAACATTTTATTTATTTACCTGTTTAACTGTATTATACAGAAGTAGCCTGCTGCTAATAAAATGTACACATCCAAACATTGAAAAATATAGACAAGTTTATTTAACTCAAAGTATACATTTCAATTCACATTTCATTTTGCCATTTGCACTCAAACAAGGAACCAGGCAAACAAAGGGGAAATTTGTTTTTGTATGTATTTTGTTGTGAGTACACATGGGCACAAAAGGATATGGGGACACGTTTGTGTGTCTGGATGTGTGTTTTTCTGTGTGGTTTGTGTGGGTTTTTTGTGTGGTCTCACATGGAGGATGGAGGATGTTTTGGTGGTCTGCAAGTATTTTTGGTAAAATCTGATTTATCTTACATAACTATCTGACAGTCAAGTATTTAACAAAATAACAACAGCAACAAAAATCTAAAAAAAGACAAAAAGTGCCACTTTTAAATATTGGTGTATATAGTTCTGCAAGATGTTGCATTCAAATGGCATTGGTGAGTTGTCTTGGTCGTTCTTTTGGCTGTTTGCTTGAATAGCAGGAACCCCTTGAGCCCTGTGGCCATGGCGATAAGTTTGGGGTCAGCTACGTTCGGCCAATGGCCATGGCATTCAGCCGAGAGATTTAACCAGCCATAGACTCCACTAACCTCCACTGACCCGCTTCTTCATCTGGGCAGGACTAGCCTGAGTGCACTAACAATAAAAAAATCAGCTCCAAAACCTTGGGCCAAACCCTCCAGAAACTATAAAACAGTCTACCAGAAAAATATGTGTTACACTAATGTGACATTCACACCTAGTTTGAGTGCTGCCACTCAAATTGGGTCAGCCTAGACACAAATGACGCCACTCTGTTGTTGATTGGTAAGGCCTTTCTCTTCACCAACTGTCCTGTTTTTCGGCTCACTCCTGTTTTTGTTGTACACTTAGTTCCATCCTCGGGATTAATTCTCACAAAGAATCTGGACAAGATGAGAGTAGATAAAAAAAACAAAAAAAACATTAGATACGTAATCAATATGATGAAGGTGAAGCTTTCACATCCCCTTTGGGACATGCTACAATATAATTTCAATTTTCAATTTAATTTCACTTATAGAGCGCCAAAACATTACACATGTCTCATGGTGCTTTACAGAGTCTTTATGTCACCAAACAGGCAAAATTATGATAACTGGATCACAAATAAGCAGTTATAGTTAAGTTAAAAAAACATGATACCTTTTTGGGAAAACGGATATTTGCAGTCTACCCCAGAGTTAGATATGAGGATACCATTTTCCACTCTAAGCTGGCAATGCCCTGTTTAACACTGTTATCCCAGCTAAGCATAATCACTGGAAGTCTGTGGGACCGTTAGCATATAGCTCCCTCTGGTAGTCCTGGGAGCTTAATTCTAACAGTCCCATACACTTATAACTAAGTATCACACGCAAAAAGAACAGAATGGTATGCATTTCCTTAAATAACACTGGAGCACACTGCAAACAAGCTAATTTCCCCCTAAAAAGTGGCATGTTCTGTTAAAACGTAACTCTTGCCAAAATGCAACCTAGGGTCTTTTTGTGAGTCATACTATGATGCTATTTTGTAGTGTACTAAGATGGCCCGACACAACATGAAACTTTGCTCGAAGTATCACCAGAGTCTCAACACATGAACTTGAGCATTGAGAACATTGTGTTCAGAGTTTACTTAAAAGAAAGGTTTTGAACAACTCACTTCTTGACTGGCAAGATGGCGGCAGAAAAACCAACTGCTAAAGTGAGTTGTTCAAAACCTTTCTTTTTACAATCACTTCTTATAACACCTGTACTAATGATCTGTAGGTACACACAAATACATTATGTATGGACAACATAAGTACGTGATATTATGATATTACATATTGTTACACTGCATTTAGTGTGTAGATACACTAGATAGAACAAGGGCCCCGTAAAATAAAGTGTCACCATATTTACTTACCGTTGTATCAATTCCAGGGTTGCACAGGCAGGTTCCTGGTACTCTATGTTAAAAACATAGAAGCTGGAAAAGAATACTGACAGGGCATCAGTGAAACTTAAGTGCTCATCCAAGACAAAGGCCACCTTCCCCTCCATGCTCACCATCCATTTTGTGGAAGTCAGTAATGTGTTCCCTGAAAGATGAAAAATACACACTTTAAAGAAATATTCTTCAGTCCTTGTACAGTAAAAACTTCTCTCTAAGTTCTGAACCATCTCTTACCAAGCATGATCAGTCGAGGTGTGATAGGAAGGTCCATGTCATTCTCAATTGAAGTTGCCGTTGCAAATGTCTTAAAAAATAAAGCACAGGGTTACACTAAGAGTGACTTCTTTCATTTGCCAATAATTGGTCTACATTTTTAAAAGTTGATCTTCATTTAGCCATAATATATATTATATTAGGCTGCGAGCTAGAGGGCCTTACAATGAAAATCAAGTGGACAGCATATACATTTTGGCCTCTTTTATTAATAGAAAGCTAATTAAACCACTCAAACCATACATTTTCTAAAAGTTTATGTTCTCTAGATGTGATGGCGTTTTTGCCATTTCTTATATGCAATCTCAAATGAGCGCACAAGGACGCAAAGTTGTTCGACACATAATCGCATCCCTGAACATTGCATCTGATAGAGTCACGGTGTTGAAGCGCTACGTTTTGTGGGGATTCGTTAGGAATGTGATTTCTATGCATGTGCGATCTCAAGGCAGAACATGTTCTGAAATTACCAGGGCACTGTTCTATGCCACACCGAAATCTGAAGTTGGCCAAATTTCGATGGGTTTTTGCGTGGAAACAAAACGTTTTCAAGTTCACCGTTTGATGAGGACAAATCTTGCAATAATACATTTTGTAACCACACTACATTTGCAAATGACACGAAAGCTGATTAAAACTATTCGAATAACTTACAAGGTTAGCCCATGCACGTCTAACGAGACTAATCTTCTGCACTGCGGTAATATTCTGTGTTGCGTTGGTCTACTTTCCCGGGCACAAGCCTAATGCCACACCCACTTCTCCCGAAACTCAGAAAGATGGATACATTTTGTGGGAAAATTCAGCTATACAGACATGTCCAACAATATCCCGCCCACCTAAAACCATGCAGCTAGCTAGCTACTCTGACCTAACACCTTTGCCCTATCAACTACTCGAACTTTCATTGAAAATAAATATGAAGCAAGGCTAAACACTTGTAAGCAAAGACATGGGCTTTAATGTAGACAACACAGAGATGATTATTATAACGTTACCTAGATCGCGCCCTCCTGCAAGCTAGCACCTAGAGCTAACTGCTGGCTAACTTCACATGCAACCCTGTAAACCATTCGGCGCTATCCAGTCCAAACCACTTACTTTGATAAAGACTAAATATGAAACAAAATAAACACACAAAACCACAAAGCCCATTGGCATTCTGGTGCTACCAATCACTGAAATGGGGTAGCCTAAAGCTAGCGTTAGCTAACGTTACTATGACAAACACCTAGCATGCTAGCAGCTAAACTCAATAGCCAGAGCAGTTGCCAATTTTAATAAAACATCGGGAACCGGGAATATAAAACTAGGTTTCAGGGCAGGACAGGACAGGCTATCAAAAACGGGGTTGTCTGAACTAGTCACCGTAGAATCTATCATACATTGGCTATAACGGTAGATAGCTAAGCTGTATGAATGTTAGCAGGTGTGTTCGCAGAAAGTTTATGGTAGTGCTATATTATATCGGTTGCTATTTCAACAAAAACTAAAATGAAAAGAAGACCTGGTGGAGAAGGTTTTCATGTGGCTGTTTTGTTAAGGTACATACCTTTTTGTCCAGTGCTCAACCAGTCAAGTGTCCATGGTGCAGCGCTCTCAATCAAGTGGCGAAATAGCATCCTTTGAGATGGAACTATTCTCATACAGATGAAGCACTGCTACTTGGGTGGAGTGATTTGTATGCAGGACCTGGAAAGCATATTATGTCACGTGGCATCTCTCCCTAGCTTCACATTTTATACAACCCCACCCCCATCTTGCCTGTTCATAATTCTGAGAAATTCTTGAATTGTGTGCGTGTACATGTTTATGTTTATGTGTTTGTGGGTATGTGGGTGGGTGGGTGGGTGTGGGTGCATGTGCTTGTGTGTTTGCCTGCTTATGTGCCTGTGTGTGTGCATGTGCATGCATGCGTATATATGTCTACAGTGTCAGTATGTGTCATACGTAGGATTACTGTGAATGTATGTGTGTGCGTGTATCTGTTTATGCACATGTGTGCATATGGAATGGGTTTACATGACCCCTGGAGGCAAACATACGCAAAAAATTGGTCATCCTAGGCCCTACTAGCCCAGAAATCTAGACGCGCCCCTAGCGCTGCCAGGGCTAGTCTAGCAACTCTCCGTTGGCTTGTGAGCTCCAGAAATCGAAACTTAATCAGGACATTGAAATCGTGTATAGAGTCGTTTGGTGGGCTTAACATAATGATTGATGGCAGAGTTGCAACGGTTTGGCTTGAATTCCCTGCTACTTGAAAACAAATATCCTATTGCGTGCAGAGGGAATTTGAAAGACAACTGATTATCCCGCCCCTCGGACTGAGCACTGCGAACGGTGAGTGCCCAGACCCTACATTTTAATGTGGGTCTGGCTCGCCAGGCTAAGGCCCTATGGTTCTCAAGATATTCACAGAAAACTGTGTCTGCCCTACCCTCCTTTCGGGGGGTCCAGTCCAGCGGGGGGGGCTACAGATCAAAACGAAAAGCGATGGTTCCATGCTATCCATGTGGGGTTACATGCCCACCAAGTTTCGTGTACCCCGGTCTTACAGTGTCCCTGGAATCCTTGATGGAAATTTGGACATGCGAAAAAGAAAAAAAGAAAAAAAAAAAATCTGACTAAACCTATATGACCGCCATGGGCGTAGATTTAGGGTGGGACGCTAAGGACTAGTCCTAATCAAAATTTTAAGATGACAAAATTGTCCCCACCAATATTTTAGCGAACTTATTTGTACTGCTGATCATTCCGACAGCCAGCACGACAATACAAGAAACGTCAGGGTTATCTGACACGCAGGCTACACGCATGGAGAATGCCAATGCACAGGCTTTGCAGTGGCAGTCAAGCGAGTAGGTGTGTCAACAACAACGGTAAGTTACCAGGGCTGTCTGCCAATACATACCCCCAAAAGGCCAAAGTAAAAAAAATTGATATTGAATTTGACTGACAGAGCTTTCAATTCGGCAGCCGTGGCCTACTGGTTAGCGCTTCGGACGTAACCGGAGGGTTGCCGATTCGAACCCCGACCCCTCATTGCTACCCAAGCGCTGCTGTTGTTGCAGGCAGCTCACTGCGCCGGGATTAGTGTGTGCTTCACTTCACTGTGTGCTGAGTGTTTCACTAATTCACGGAGGGTTGCCGGTTCAAACCCCGATCAGTAGGCACGGCTGAAGTGAAGTGAAGTGAAGTTCCCTTGAGCAAGGCACCTAACCCCTCACTGCTCCCTGAGCACCGCTGTTGTTACAGGCAGCTCACTGCGCCGTGATTAGTGGGTACCTCACTGTGTGTTCACTGTGTGCTGAGTGTGTTTCACTAATTCACAGATTGGGATAAATGCAGAGACCAAATTTCCCTCACGGGATCAAAAGAGTATTTATACTTATACTTCAGACCAGAGCTGATGCTTCAGCAAAGGCCGTCACTGAAAAGCTGTGAATGTTGTTGAACACAGCTGTTCTCACATTAGCCATCTCACATTAACCATTGTTGCCTAATTACCAATTATTCATCAAGTAGTATCTACTTTTTTTAGTGTTTTTCACATAGTATTTTGCAGTATTTTTAAAATACAAAAATACACACCAATAAAGTATTTTGATACAAAATACAGAGCCATTTCCTTCAACCCAATAAAATAAAAATTACAAAATACTATTTTGTATTTGAAATACATATTACATGTTTCAGAAATCTTGACATGTCTAAGTTTTGGGTTGCAATATACAGGTAGTGGGCTCTCTGTTAATTTTAATGAGTAGGCCTAAGCCTAAAGTTACAGCATTTCTATCACAATTGACCAGACTTTGACCTTTGGTCTGCTTTTAACAAAATTCTGGCTATGATTGTTCCTTGTATTGCATCATGAGCCATCACTGTGCCTATTGCATTCTACTGTTGTTAGCCTTAAGCCTAGCTCAGTCATTATGTTATACCACAACAACATAACAATCAAATTCTATGATTGCCACTGATGTGAATGATCTCACAAATCACACAAACCAAATCAAGTTTTAAAAAAATCGCAAAAGTATCGAAATTGAGATTCTTCACTTAGTATTGGTATTGAAACACTAATGTTGGTATTGTGACAACAGGAGTTGGGGATGTGTCCCCACCAAAGCTGAGACCAAACCTACGCCCTTGATGACCGCCGCTTCGCTGCGCGGCGGTCATAATTACTGAAAATTGTAACATTACAGTTGTCATGTCAATGGCTACAACTTATAGCAATACATATCTTGTGACATAGCATCATGCTATGTCAGCTTTTCTATTAAAAACTTTTCAGAGAAACTATGGATAAGAAATTTTTAGCATTTGTAAAAAAAAGAGACAAAAATCATGAAATGATTGCTTGTTCTTGTCTATATAAGGACAGCCATCTGAAACAACAAAACAGAGACAGACATACTATTTACATATATCCTATTGTGAATGCTTACGGAATGGAAATCCAACATGATTACTGATAAGGTGTGTGAGTTGACATGCAGCATTCCTGTTACAGCACAATACAACTACCTTCACTATAAAAGCGTAAAGCATAGCTCAGTCTCTCCTTTACAGGCCCTCATTGGAATATCACGTCCTGTGCTTCATTTCCAACCCGTTTCATACTACATCACCACCTTACCATATTGTGAGTATTGTTCTTTTTGATTTAGAATAGAATAGATTTATTTACTTTTTTACTGTTTACAGTATCATGCCATACATGGCATGTGTGAAGTGAAGGGGTTTAAAAAGATAGCTACAATATATTAAAACAAGAGAAAGTTGCTACAATATATTAAGAAATGTTGAAGTATTTAACAGAATCTGGAATAAAATTGCCTTGACTAAATTTGATACCAAGTCGGTCTACTTGTTGCTCTGCTTTCCACTCTCACCTGATTCTGATGAATTGTTCTAACATTCTATTTTTCCAGTGAACCAAGCAGAGCCTTTCCCACACCTTTATAATCTAAGGACGTCTTCCCTAACAGATATGTTCCACCACCTCCTTTTCTTGCTCTCCGGTAGGTGTTTAAATCCTGTTAAATGAAACTTATTTTGTTACAATTTGTGACAGTATAGTGTGACACCTAACCCTATACACTCAAGTTAGTCTGAAACCGATGTTATCCATTTTCCCATTAGTAAGTCTATAAAAAGAATGCCAACATTCAATCCACTCTGATATTATTTAAGCGGCAATATTAAATGCAATTCATGATAATCTGAGTGATAACTACTTCACCCATTTATTCTAAACTGTTTTACACAGGTTTGTTTGCATTGTCCTTGTCCATCCCTGTGCCTAAAGGCTTTGCCAGTCACTCAGACAACATTGAGTTTTACGATGACCTGGAGAACTCACGGTTCCTGTTGGGTTCCGAGCTCGGACCCAACATCGCCCCACGGGTGGAGCTGCCCCCCGAAGACACACCTTGGACCGAGGACCCAGGATTCATCCCTCTTCCTATTAAGGAGAACTTCCTCAAGCACTGAAGCTGTGCACTAAAACTGTGGTCTGTGGTCAGAAACCACATCGAAACGTTTCAAACAATTCTTATCTGAGAGTAATCCTTTGGAGAAAGATGTGAAGATTTATTTCAATGTGACAATGAATGAAGAATGAAGAAATGTGCATAGACCTTACTCTATGACTAAGAAGCTAAGAAAATCTGACAAGTTTTAAAATGTAACATTGCACTTTTATTTTATGCTGTGAATTGTACAGTATATTTTCATTCTGTTAATACAAAGACAATATACAAACACATATAGAAACAAGACTTATGTCCAGTCAATGAGACAAGCAAAACAGTGAATGGGATGCACAATATCAAATTGTCGTTATTTCAGTGTGCAGCGGGATGAATGACTCAAACCAGTTGCTATTGGAAGAATTCATATATTTTTAAACCTTTATTCGATAACACTTCAGAATAACCAATGTTAACAATGAATTTATAATATTGTAGTTAATAATGAACTAATCATGAACCAAATAATTAAGAAATGCTATATAAACTATTAAATAAAACATTGGTTTATATAATTTAAGAATGATTAGTACACCATTTGAAAACAATTTGTTGCTAAATTATGAATTGCTTCTAAGCCATTCAGCGTGAGTTAAAGTAATGCCGAAGAAACATCTTATATATCCTATCCTATATGTATATACTGTAGAAATATAGAATCACCCCACTATATTTCTGTGGAGTTTAGGTCAGGGATCAGACCCCAAAATCATACTTTTTTCTGTAACTCTCAGTTATTAGCGATGAGTCATGCAAATTAACTCACTGGAAGCTGCTGAAAAAAAATGTTGACGCGTTCAGTACTTATTTTCCCCATTGTAAATCATTTGTAAATATATCTAGAAATAATATGCAGCACATTTGCAAAGTCCTTATATCCTCTAAAGTGTAAAAAATCACCATACACAAGTTGTCCCCACACTATTTGTCGACTTATAATGCATTTTACAAATTATTTCACCTCATACCAATATCCTTTCCACTGTCATCAGTTACCCAGTGCCCTACACATTTATTGGCACCCTTGGTAAAGTTCAAAAGAGGTGCAAAGAACATGTTGAAAAAGATGAGAAAGAAACAACATTGAAGGTTTTTTTGGCACCCCTGCATGTAATACTTTGTTATTCCTCCCTTTGTCATTAATGTGGCTTATCTACTCATATTACATCACATGAAGTTGGACAATACAACGCAAGGTACTTTAGGCCATCATTCATATTTCTAAGTCCTCACTTGTGTGTTCTCTTTGACTCATCCCACTGTATTTCTATGGAGTTTGGGACAGGAGAACAAATTGACAATGGCATGGGAGACCCCAAGATGATAATTATTGTTTTAACTGTAAACATGTCCTTTCTAAGTTAGGAGGCGCGCACATGGGAAAACTGGCAGGTGCCAAATTCCAAAAATTTAGAACGTAAAAGAACAAAATTGAATCCGCACACTGAGCTCCACGTTGACTATTTAATCACCAAAGCTCCACGTTCACTTTATTTTCATACCTGCTGAAAGTTCACAGACACTAAAATTAAAGATGTTCCATTGACTTTTATTAGATATTCTAGGCGTGTCTGTGTGGTACAGTGCCACATGTGTTTTTGCTTAGAATTTTTTTTTTACACAGAATAACTTTGCTTCTCTTCACCAAAACATTAATATCTGTTTTCAGTAAATGTTACCAGGGGTGCTGATACATGTGGAGGGCATGTAAAGGATTTCACTTGAACTGATCAAAAGCAAATATAATCATAACAAAAACTGTGTCTAAACATCCTTGTCCCTTGGAGGGATCATTGCAAGATAGTTGTTTGGTACATGTCCAGAAAATGTGCAGTCATTTTACTAAATTGTGTGCTCATTTTGCTAAATTGTGCGCACGTTTTACTAAATAGTGCACTCATTTTACTAAATTGTGCTCTCATTTTAATTGTTGTAAATTGAGAGCACAATTTAGTAAAACCTGCGCACTATGTAGTAAAACGTGCATACACAATTTAGTAAAATGAGCACACAATATATTAAATTGTGCAGACAATGTAGTAAAACGAGACCACAGTTTAGTAAAATGAGTGCACAATTTACTAAAAAAGAGCGCACATTCTCTAGATGCACAAATATATATTGCAATGACACTTTCTGGGCTCCATACTACTAAAGGAGTTACAAAGAATTTTCGGTTACACTTTACTTGACAGCGTCGACATAAGAGTGACATGACACTGTCATGAACGTGTCATAAACAAGTCATAAACGTTTATGACATAACGCTTCTGTTATTAAGTGACATTCGGTTTTTGTCATAACAAGTTAGGAAATTAGAATTCAAATTTGCTTTGGTGAGTGGTTGTTTGGACCATTATGCACTGGCCAGTTGTCCCCACCCCACTAATCCCATCTAAAAGTCAAATCAAATAAATAAAACAGAATAAAATAAAAGTTAAAAAGAAGATGAGGAGCTGTAAAAAAGACAGAGTGGTTTAAAACTTTAATTTAATTTTTCATTAAGACCTTGTGGGTGTAGTGTTTGAAGTTTTAAAATCCACAATCTCTCTGCTCTTTTCCTCTGTAAAATTGTCCAGCCTGGGTTCCCTTCAAGGCCACAGACCCTCAAATGTGTGATGTTGTGCGTCTGGAAGTGTGTGACGAGATAAGTGTTGAGTGTATTTTTTTGTATGTTGTGCAGATGTTGTTTGAGGCGTATGCGAAGTGTATGTCCAGTTTCCCCAATGTACAACATGTGACAGTTAGTGCAGGTGATAACATATACTAAATTGGGAGTGTCTAAGTTTAATGGATTGGTGGGTGCAGAACAGTGACTATGAATATTGGTGATGAATAGGTGAGGGGTGAAGTGTAAGTTTTCTTTAGGGGGTGGTGGTTGTAAGTGACGGGTGAAGGTGGTGCGTATGAGGAGGTCTTTGAGGTTTTTATTGCGTCTATATGCGGAGATGAGTGTGTAGTGTTGGAAGGTGGGGTGTGTTGTTTGGAATTCAGTATAGTATTGTTTCAGTGTGTGGTGAAGGTGTTGTATGCCGTGTGAGTAGGTGCCAATAAGGGGCAGGAGATGGGGTGGGTTGGGGTTAGGAAGAGGGTTGGGGTTAGGGTTAGGAAAAGGGTTGGGGTTGGGGTTAGGAAAAGGGTTGGGGTTGGGGTTAAAGTTAGGAAAAGGGTTGGGGTTAGGGTTAGGAAAGGGGTAGGGGTTAGAGTCAGGGTTAAGGTTAGGAAAAGGGTTAGGATTAGGATCTGGGTTGGGGTCCGGGTTGGGGTTAAGAGGAAGGTCTGGTGTGGGAGTGGGTGATGGGCAAGTGTTTGGGGTGTATGAGTGAGTGGGAGCAAGGCCGGCCAGAGTCAAGTGCTTAATGTGGCGGAGGAACCGTTTAGAATAGTGCCTCTTACGGAGGGCTTGAAAAAGTTGTTGTATGGCATGGTGAAGGTCTGTGGGAAAGGAGCAGATGCGATGAAAGCGGATTATTTGTGATTTAACTATGGATCTAAACGTGTGTTTGGGGTGATTACTGTGCTTGTGCAAAAGTGAGTGAGTGTCTGTGGGTTTAAAATAAACTTTGGAGCTAAAAGTTTTATGTGTAGGTGAAATAGGGGTGAAAAAGATGGTGGTGTCTCTAGAAAATTAATCTGGTGAGGGTCAATAGTGGCCTTAAGTGAGATGGATGGGTGATGTGAGTTTAAGGTGTCTAAAGTGTTGAAATCCTGTAGGGGGTGTGGCCAAGCTCCAATGATGTCATCCAGAAACCGAAAATAAAAAGTGGGTTGAAGGGGGCACTTGGCTAGGGCGGCCTGCTCCCACTCACTCATGTAGATGTTGGCGTAGGAAGGTGCAAAGCGTTGACCCATGGCAGTCCCGTGTACTTGTAAGTAAAGTTTATTGTCAAAGTTAAAATCATTGTGAGTGAGACAGATTTCTAAAAGTTGCAGGAGGATGGTGTCCGGTCTGTGAGGGTCTGGGTATTTTTGAAAAGTGTTTTGAACTGCTTGTAATCCGGCGGGGGTGTTGATATTGGTGTAAAGGCTATCTACGTCTAAAGTGAAGAGGTGAGTGTGGTGTGGGACTGCCATGGGTCGAAGCCTGGTGAGGAAGTGGTATGTATCCTTGAGGTAGGAGGGGTGTCTGTTGGAAAGGGGGTTGAGATAGGAGTCAATATAGATGGAAATGTTGTATGTGGTGCTGTTGCAGTCTGACACAATGGGACGACCAGGAGGAACCTGAGAGGGAACTGTCCAGGTGTGTGGGGGTTTGTGAATTTTGGGGAGGAGATAGAATTGACGTGGTCGGGGGTGGTCTGGTCCTTGTAAAAATATACTTTGTTTATGGTTAATGAAGTGTTGTTGATAGAGTGAGGTGACTAACCGGCGGATTTCAGACTGTGCTGCGGGTTGGGTGGACTGTGCTATGGGTGAATAGAACTGGGTGTTGTTGAGCTGTCTGTGTGCTTCAGTGAGGTAGTGATGGGTAATAATTTTGGAACCCTTGTCCGCCGGTTTGATTATTGTTGGTGAGTTGTGAAATGGCCTGTTTTTCTGCTGGTGTGAGGTTACTGGTGGTGGGGGGAGGGAGGTGCCTGAGAAAGGAATTGAGTGCCTGCCTGTCCCTGTGAATGTGCTTAACTAATTTCTTATCTAATTTTGAAGTGTGGGGTTCCCAAGTGGAGGGAAGAGTGAAAGGGGTGGGAGTGTAGGTGTCGTCTGAGGAAAAGTGATGGAGTATTTTGAGGCGGCGGTGATAAAGGTGTAGGTCCCTCTGGAGTTCCTCCCGGTCAATCCGAGTGGTGTGTGGAATGAATGTAAGCCCCCTTTCCAACAGAGAGCGTTGTGGGGAAGTGGGTTGGAAAAGGGTGGAAAGGTTCATGATTAAATCATGAGGGAGGGTGGGAGTGGGTTGAGGGGGTGAATGTGCAGGAGGGGGGTGGGGGTGGGAGTAGGGGGGGCCAGGGTTATGGGTGGAGTTATTGAAAATGTAAGTATTGGCACCAGTGTGTAAAGATTGTCTGAGCTGTATGGGGTGTCCAGTGTATGTTATCTTGGGTGGTGTGGAAGGTGTCTGGGGGGATAGTGGGGATGTGGGGGAAGTGGGAAGTTATAAAGTTGTTAATGTGGGTGAGGTTGTCCTTCTGTTGGGTAGTGAGGCGGGGTGAAAAATTAATAAGTGGAATGTGTATGATTGCATCGGGGAAAACTGTAGAAGCATGTTTGTAGAGGATGAGGAACTGTCTGATGCTGGTGTTTTTGGGGTCGTGGTCCTTGTTGTTGAGGCCCACTGACAAGACCACCGACTTCACTTGGTTGTAGGAGTTTGGCAAAATGGTAGGTGGTGGCTCCAGGGTAACTGTCAATTTGTATATCGGGGTGGGTGAAGGGGGGAATCCTGTTGAGATTTGAATCTCCTATGAAAACTAGTGGTTTGTGTATTGAAATTGACCATTCTTCCAGTTTATTTTTAAGGGCACGGTGGTAGGTGGGGTGGAAGAGGTGTGTAGTGGGTGGTGTGGGTTGTAGAAGGAGGTTGGAGATGGTGTGTGGTGAGGTGTGGGGTGTGGAAGGGATAGGAGGGTTGGGTGTCTCCGGCGGTCCCACAGCTTGTGATGGAGAGGGCTCAGCTGCGGTTGTGACAAATCGTTTGACTTGATGAGTCCGCCCTTTCGTCATCGCCCTCTCCAGCTGTGGAGGCGCCGGAGTCTCCCTCTCCTCCTCTGGTGGGTGCTGTGGGGACAAGGAAACTATATTATCGAGGGTGTGTACTACTAAGTGGTTGGGGGGCTGTGTACGTGTTGGCCTGGGTGAGTGTGTGATGGTGGGGATAATGTTTGCTTCAGGTTGGCTGTGTGCTGTGTGGTGAAACTGTGTTGTGACTCTCAATTTGGGACGCTGGGGTAGTGGTTCTGCTGTATGTGCTTGTGATGTTATGTAGGGGGAAAGGTGTGTGGTTGTGTTAGCAGGAGTGCGGGGAGGTGTAGAGTGTGGTGTAGTGTGTGTGTCAACTGTCCGTGTTGTATGTGTGTGAGTCTGTAAGTTGGTGGGTCCTGGTGGTGTGTTGTGCTTGTGTATGGTTGGAAGGGTGGAAGTGGGAGGGGAAGTGGAAGTAGGGTTGGAAAGTGTTTGAGCTAACGTGTCTGTGATTGTGTGTGATGGTGAAGTTGTGGATGAAAGTGGTGGAAAATCTGAGAGGCATGTTAAGTTGGGTGGGGGGGGTGTGGGAAGGAGGGGGTATGGGCAAAGGGGCAGGGGTAGGGGGGTTGAGGGCCAGGTGAACTGTGGGAAGGGTGGAGTTGGTGAATCTTCTCTGGTACCTCTTCCTGGCCCAGCCACACGGTATTTGAAAAGCTGTGTTGTTAAAAGGTGCTGTAGGTGTAGTAAAGTTTAAAATTTGTGAGGTGTAGTGGTTGTGTAAAATCTGCATGTTCTGTTCCACCCACTGTGTTGTGTTGTTTCTGAGTAATTCTAATGTCTGGGGTGTGGGGGCGGCTGGTTTGATAACTTCTGTGAGTTTGTGGGGAAAGTGTGTGTGTCCAGAGCTGTGTGTGTGATCTGTTTGTGATGTGTGACTTGGATTAATTTAAAGCAATGTTTGGCTTGTTGTCGTGTGAGGGGATCTGGTTCATACCTGAGAGTGTTTGTGTACATGTCTGGTGGTGGAGTAGGGTGTGTGCGTGTGTGTGAGGAGGGGGGTCTAGTGGAGGTTAAGGTGGATGCATGTGTGTGTGTATGTGTGGGCCTAGGGGGTCTATGTGTGTGAATGTATCTGGTGTTGGGTGGGGGCATAGGTAGGAGAGGACGTGTTATGTGAAGGTAGGAGTGAGTAGGGTATTGTAAGGGAAAACCTCTATGTGTGGGGTTGGTAATTGCATTTCTGTAAGTGTGAGGGGGGGTGGGTAGGAGTGCAGTAGGTCTAGGATGGGGTTGGGGTCTAAGGGGGGGATGTCTAGGAGTGGGTCTAGCTAAGTGTTTGGGAAGGGGAATCATGGCAGACATGGTGTGTTATGGGTGGATGGAGACAAAACATGCAGTAAAAAAACAAAGAAATAATTCAAATAGATTAAAAAGGAGGATATAAAGAATATAAGAAGTGTAGATGTATGTTAGGTAGGGACTAGGAGAGAAAGAAAGAAAAATGTGTGCAAACTGAACAAATGTTTAGATTTCATTTAATATGAAGAAAAGAAAGGAGGGGGTGTTTAAGTAGGGCAGGGTTTGTGTGTGTGTGTGTGTGTGTGTGTGTGTGTGGTGTAGGGTTAAGTTGTGCATAATTAGTTCCGGTACCGACCCAAATCACTTGTTCAATCACTAATCTCAATGTAAAGTCAATCGTAGCCGAGTCATTGTGCTAGCTACATAGTCATGGCATATACCATTGGAAAGCCCAGAGCCTCAGGATTCATTTGAGACCCGTGTCGACTGAATGAAACCCATCCCGAATGGCTAAAACTTACAATTTGTATCACTAGTCACGTTTCAAAATGCCCCCCACCACCACCGTGTCTCCTCACATTACAGCCTTTGTGTACATCCCGGGCTTCATGCTACCCCAACATGCTTGGTGTCATACTGTTCACAAGAAGCCAGAGAATCCGAATAGAATAGAATAGAATCCGAAGTGTTTTGTCAACATTACGTTTAGAAGATGCATAATTTCCCCCAAACAGTACCGTTTCGTTAGTAAAAAAACAAACGATAACTTTTCTCTGACAGAAAACCACATAGTTCGTATGCTTATCCTATGTATCACCGGGATTCACACCGCTCGGCGTGTTCAGGAAGCTCTCCTGAGTACGTAGATACCAGTGACAACTTTGTGTGATGTACCGTTGTCGAGAAACACGTGTTACCTAGCGTTCATGGGCTTCGGAAAAACCTTTCTCCGAGTGAAAACATCATCATTCCGCGTCATTCACGTCACGTAATGTGTGAGTCAGAGGTCGGAAACTGGGGCTAGATTTTGCTAACAGAGTTGCCAAGTTAGGGGCTTGTCATCACTTTTGTCGTCACGTTGTAGTTCGTTTGTAGTCCATGTGGCCTTTTATGTCCAACAGTTTTAATGTGAACTTGGGAATTTGCCATTTCCGTCACTTGAAAGCTGCATATCTTTCTTTCACAAGCGTCTTACACTATATTTTAAGCAAATACAGTTGTTTGTTAAGGATTAGTGAGTGTATGTTTTAACCTTTGTTGTGGCATCCGTGTTTGTCACACATTCCGACGGCAAAGCACATGAACACTTGCTGTCGGAAAAACAAAGTAGCCATGGGGGCGGTCCTTGTCATTTCGAAGTGCCCTGAATGCACCCTTACCTAGTGTTCATGGGCTTCGGAAAAACCTTTTTCCGAGGCAAAACATCATCATTCCGCATCATTCACGTCACGTAATGTGTGAGTCAGAGGTCGGAAACTGGGGCTAGATTTTGCTAACAGAGTTGCCCAGTTAGGGGCTCGTCATCACTTTTGTCGTCACGTTGTAGTTCGTTTGTAGTCCATGTGGCCTTTCATGTCCAACAGTTTTAATGTGAACTTAGGAATTTGCCGTTTTTGTCACTTGAAAGCTGCATATCTTTCTTTCACAAGCGTCTTACACTATATTTTAAGAAAATACAGTTGTTTATTTAGGATTAGTGAGTGTATGTTTTAACCTTTGTTGTGGCATCCGTGTTTGTCACACACTCCGACGGCAAAGCACATGAACACTTGCTGTGGGAAAAACAGTAGCCACGGGGGCGGTCCTTGTCATTCCGAAGTGCCTTGAATGCACCCATAGAAGGATGGTAGCCATGCTAGCTGCCTAATGGACAAGTTAGCTTTGATTGACAACAGCTCTGGCGTATGACAAGCTACCAGGATGGTTCAAAGATAGTCTTGTAGCCAATGAGTAGACTTTTCGAATGACGTATGGTACAATCCCCTCCGGTGAGGGGAACTCTGGGAAATTGAGTCCACCTTCGTTGTGCGTAACGATAGCTTACCAGTACGACCGGCTCGTCATAGGAATACAGTCGCAATTTTTACAGTTAGATAGATAGATAGATGCTTTATTGATCCCCAAGTGTAAATTCAAGGATCATTTGGATCTTTTGAAGAAGAAGTAAGCCGAAAACATGCCGAAAAGACCGTGGAGGTCGAACCAGCTGAGGAAGGTACCAGCAGATTTAGTGAAAGTAGAAAAAGTGATGAAGAGATAAGTGACATTGAGGAAAGTGAAGTTTCAGAAGAGGGATTCATGGACTTCTTAGAAGGAAAGGACCCCGACTTTGAATGGTGAGTGAACACTATATATTTGTAACAGAAACTCGATATATGGTATGTTTATGTATAGTACATTGCCATGGGGGAGGGGATGCAATCTACCTGTGTGTGTGTGTGTGTGTGTGTGTGTGTGTGTGTGTGTGTGTGTATGAGAAAGAGAAAGACACACACACAGGGGGATGGGAGGTGAGAGGGACCTAGGTGTCATGGGGGAGGGGATGCAATCTACCTGTGTGTGTGTGTGTGTGTGTGTGTGTGTGTGTGTTAGGGCCCGTCCACACGGAGACGCTTTTTAGGTTAAACGCAGAGGTTTTGCTTCGTCTTGGCCGAGCGTCCGAACGAATCCTGTAAACGCACTGCCCGAAACCGCACTTTTCTGAAACCTGGTCCCAGAGTGGAGAAATCTGAAACCGTGGCCCGTTTGAATTCGTTTAGACAGCGAAACCGCACATCCTGCTTGCGTATCAATGATGTCATCGCCACACCTCAGCTGCCCTGGACTTGCACTTATAGTATTGCCTAACAATACTAGTTTTCATACATGACATTACCTACGATTACACTCCGTAAGATAAATATCACAACTGGTGCTGCGCAGCGCCGATAGCTTATGACTTGGTGGACTGAACACTGTTTTTTCCCGGTGTTTTTTAATGCATTCTAGCTACTGTCAGTGACGCGAGAGAACTTAAGTTATTAGGAAAGTGCGGTGTAAGTTTAGGCTACATTAATTTGTGCGTAGTGCCAGTGTCATTCATTTATTTTACATGTCTTACAACATATATACATGCATTCACAGTCGAGTGAAATCAGATATAAGTATACAAAGACGCTTAGAACTCACGTTAAGCCGATGGTAGCACACTGAATGCGAATGCGTGATTTGATTTGATGCAGGCAAACGTAGGTATTGACTGTTACTAACGAAGGTTTTATAGCAATATTATAAATGTGGCGACAGAATAGCCTAGAACTTGGGTAAGCCTTGTGTTTAGTAGCCTAATTGCGGTGATAGCCAAAACTAAGGAGGAAAAAACTAAGGAGGAAAAAAAGATCGGTTTCGTACGTGTGGACTAGCCCTGAGAGAGAGAGAGAGAAGTAGGGGGAAGGTGAGTGTCCTGTATTAGTCTGAAGGAGGGGGGGGGGGGGGCTAAGGTGACTGATATGTGTGTGGGGTATAGTTTGTACTGGAGGTGGAATGAGAGCATGGGCCTGTGGTATTGTGAACATGCAGTCATAGGGGAGGGAATGCAAATGTAGTGTGCATTGAATGTGCTCCTGTGTGTATATGGTTTGATTGTTTTGTCTCTGTTCTCTTCAGTGAAAGTGATGACAACTTCAGCAATGAAGACTAACCCTAGCTCAAGACACCATTTTTTTGTGATCTATTCTGCACTTTATTGCATTCTATTGTGCCAAATGTAAATAGTTTCCCCCACTCATATTTTGTTTTACTTTATGTTTGCACTGAAGCAATTTTGCTGCTCTTCACCTATTTTCATATTTGCCTTTTACAAATGTTTGCACTACTACAAATTTACTTTTACAATTACAAATTTGCACTATAGCACATTGTTTGTCCTTTTTTTATTGAAATTCTTGAGGCGTTTTGGCAAAAGTAGAGTTTTGTGTGAAGTAATACCTCTGTAATACAGTACCACAGTACCCATCTCTGACTGAGCCAGATGCAACCCCCTGGGTGTCAGCTTTCATTTGAGACCAAGATCATGATTCTAGGCCAAGGGGTTCTTCTGTTATTAGACTTTCTTTGGAGTATGCGTTTTGGGTAACCAAAGGTCCTTTTTGGAGTCTCCAAAAGGACACTGAGCAAAACGCATATACATTTCCACACAAAAATGGCTCTAAAGGGGTCATACTTCATTGTACAAACATTTCCTTAGATATTTATCTTCACAACACCTAGGAGCGGGCCTCTGATGTGTTTCAATGGCAATATTAGGGACTTTCACATCTGAAATGTGGCCATTTCCAGGGATTTACATAACCACCTGAAAGAAAAAGCAATATTCCAGCTACTGTAGCACTTTGACCGTACATAACAGAGTCATTCTGACAGTTTCTAAAAATTCTACATGGTCTCAGCTTTCAGGGGATACCAGGCATTTGTTGATAGGTCACAGTATGAGGACACAGCAGCTATTACAGTAGACGCTATGCAATTTCGGGCAAAATCCCAAAAATAGGCCCATACTCATATCAGGTTAAAGAGTGGGGAAGGGAAGAAGTTTAAAAATGAGTGGGGGGAAAAAGAAAAAGTAAAGAAAGGGGCTATGAGTGCAAGGCTAAACCATGGGGGTATATGAGATGAAGTAAATGTGTGTAGTTATAAGTATAAATGGGTGGACAGAAGTAAAAGGGGCAAAGAAAAGGTGTGGGTAAAATGACTTGTATGAAAAGGGAAGGGCAAATAAAAAAGTTTTAATTAAAAGAGAAAGACTAAAATGTGAAGGGGATAGCTAAAATGTGAGAAAACAGGCTTAAACAAGATTAAAAGGGGATAGCTGTGGGGAAATCTTACCTCAGTATTAGCAGTAGTCCAAGTAAAAAGGCTCACCTAAGTTAAGTGAGCCTCAGAGTTCAGTAGATGAAAACTTTATTGCACAGCCAGTGGTGATGAATCCTTGTGTAAGGTTGGAAAAACCTGTCCGGTTGAGTTTATAGAGAAGGGTGAAGTTGTTGATCCAGTGGTGAAGAGTCCTTGGTAGTTTGTAGAGAGAATATTGTCCTTGTTTCTGAGGGGAAACTCCACAGCTTCCAGATTAAAAAATTAAAAGTTTTAATATTAAAAAAGCCAAATAGCTTTGGTAAGAACTTCTAAGATCGAATTTAAAAGTTCCAGCACTGTGTTGAGTCTTTGTTTAAAAGTATCTAAAAAGCCGATGTTTCGTAGCAATGGTACTTCTTCAGGGCTGAATACTCATTTCAGGATTAGGGTTAGAGGTTAGGATTAGGGTTAGGGCAAGGGTTAGGTTTCATGTGTCATGACAGTGTCATGTCACTCTTATGTCAATACTGTCAAGTAAAGTGTTACCGAATTTTTATTAGAACTGAAAAAATATTTATGAATTTATATTTCCAGCATAGAACAGGGACAACTGAAAAATCATCACAATTTCACTTCAAACAGGGGATGCAAAATGTGCTGCATTATGATCTCTTTATACATTTACAAATTATGTATAAGAGGTGAGGCTAATTTCAACCATGAACCAAGGGAAAGCTAAACTAGTTAGTCTTTGTATAATACTTCTGGGTGAAGTGAATATCACTATTCAGTAAATGTTTACAAAGACCATAATCATAATATACTTGGGGGCTCTCAATATTCAACTATGCTGACTTGACCCAAAAGAATGTGAGGGAATGACTATACTTGAATGGTATGGATGGAGCACCGTGCCACAGAGAATCTCAGGGGAGTGACCTGTGAGAGATAAGGAATTACTGTGCACAATCCCTGTGAGAGATAAGGAACTAAGTGTGGACAATCACTGAGACTATATGACAATGTACAGAGGCTGGGGTGTGACGTCTTACAGTAGACAATTGCCAAGCCTCTTGCTAGGTATTTAGAGGGTAATTATTTATAGGTTTCCCAGATTCTATTATGACAGAGCTTTTTATGTTTGTTTGTTTGTTTTCTTTTGTTTTGTTTTTTGAAAGAAGGAAGAAAATATTAATAAACAATAGATAATTTTTTTATTTATTCTCTATATTTAATATTTATTTTTCAAGTGTGTAAATACTATATAATTGCTAATACTATAAACATATGATAGACAATTCATCATCATGTATTAGCCGCTTGTAAGGCATGTAAATAAAAATGTGTATTTAACCTCATGTTATAAGTAAGTAAGTAAGTAAGTAAATGTCTTTATACAGTGCTTTTCACAGACAGGTTCACAAAGTGCTTTACAATGTGAACAGACAATAAAGCATAATAGAAAAATAGTCTAAGAATAAAATGAAGTAAAAATACAACAGATAAAATGATCAATACATAAGAGACAGAGGTTACCCAAAAGCTAGCCTAAACAAGTGAGTCTTCATGTGTCCCTTAAAACAGTCCACATTCTCAGCAAACCTAATGCTGGTTGGCAGAGTATTCCAGAGTCTGGGTGCCATAGGGGCAAAGGCTCTATCCCCACGTCTTCAGTGTGTGGTGTGGATAGCAGATTTTGACACCGGAAGTGGGTGTGTAGGTGAATTATATGACAAGATAACCAGGGGCCTGACCATGTAGAGCCCTATAGGTTATGGTGAGAATTTTAAATTGGACCCTGTAAGTTACAGGACACAAGTGAAGGGAGCAGAGTAGAGGGGTGATATTGATGTGCCTGTTTGATCTAGTAAGTCGCCTAGCAGCAACATTTTGAATGGATTGCAGGCGGTGAAGAACAGATTTGTTGAGTGACGAGAAGAGTGAATTGCAGAGGCGGACAGAGTACACAGCTTCATTACTTGAGTAAAAGTACAGATACCCTTTGCTAAATTTTGCTCAAGTACAAGTAAAAGTACAACAGTCAGATGTCTACTTCAGTAAAAGTACTGAAGTACTTGTTTTTAAAAGTACTTGAGTATCAAGAGTAGCCTACATTTTTTTTTTTTTCAAATATTGCATTACTACTGCCACAGTGCTTACATTTATGTACAGAAACGTCCTACATGGAGTTATGAAAAATGTTAATGTTAATAACTTGGAGAATGTAAAAGGAATTGAAAGTAAAATAAGTCCTTTTCATCTTTTTACCATGTTGCCAGGGATGGGCAGTATTTCTAATACATTTATTTAAAATATGTATTTCAAATACAAAATACTATTTTGTAATTTAAACACTTGAAGCGAAAACTATCATTAAGACAATTCAAATAGTCTGGCGAGGTGGGGCCACAGCAAACCCCTAAGCTATTCGCGAGTGACAATGCGCTTTAGATGGCCGAGATAGGGCCCTTCAGGGTTTGACACAGGGTTATGTTCTCACTAGTTCTGGATTCATGGACCATTTAGCTGCCAACTTTAATTGTTAAAAATATGTGTTCTGCACGGTTGGAAAAATTGAATGTGCTATAGTTTTACTACTTTTGATAAGAATAGTAGGCCTAAGACTTGATCTCAAGTAGACCTAGCTGTCTACCTCCAGTGCTTGTCACCCTTCAATACTCAATTATTGACATTATGTGGTCAATGTCCTCTGCATTGAAGCTTGTCTCCTATTTCATTCTGATGTATTTCTTAATTTCCATCAATAAGATAACTAACTGATGACTTCTTTCTGTACAGGTCTTTATGGGGCGCCAAATGTAACATGCCTTATTTCTTGGACAGAATGATTTTCGTGTGACGAAATACATATATTCATTACGAAACCATGTTACATCATAACGCCTTTTGTCCACGGAATGCACAAATTGGTTTGCATTGTGTCCTCTGTTGCATTGAATACTGCATTCAGCATTATGTCCACGAAAGGAAAAGGCCACGAAATGATGTGCTGTCTTCAGACTTTCGTGGACACAATGCAAACCAATTTGTGCATTCCGTGGACAAAAAGGCGTTACGATGTAACATGGTTTCGTAATGAATATATGTATTTCGTCACACGAAAGTCATTCTGTCCACGAAATAAGGCATGTTACATTTGGCGCCCCATAGGTCTTGCCCTGCTAGGCTAATGTGTTTTCCCATCAAGGGTTTACCAAGCCAGCGCAACTCCAACATTGAGTTCTACAGCGACCTAGAGCGGTCACACCTATTCAGGGGTGTCACTAGACCTTATTCACTGGGGCACCTTAGTAAAAGTCTCCAGTGCCCCAGTAAAATTCTAGCACTGCTCTCGCTGGAAATGGCATTCATGAGCTCATCTCCGTGCCTGCTTTAGTCATGACTCGAGCCTGTCACTTACCAGTCAATATAAAAACAAGGAAAAAAAGAAAGGGGCCATTATAGCCAATCAGGAAATAGCACCTCTGTAGCTGGGTAAGATTGAACGCAACAACCAATGAAAATCGTTCACATGATTCTTCCGAGTATTTCGTCCGCTGGAGCTCGTCATATCACTTTGAGCACAGAGTAACTCGTCCCCTGTTTTAATGTTGCAACAAATTTACAACTTCTCCTGCCCTGACGAATTGCATTGATGGTACTTGTGGCTTGGTCGGCTGTGGTCTTCTCCTGGCCTGCTCGAAAATGTCAGCCATCACTCGGAGCACTTGGTCATGCCACCACCCATATCTCCCCTGAGCCAGAGCGATTTGGCACCCTGCTAAAATGTGGGCCAGTGTTCCCCTCTTCCCACACAACTTGCAGAGCGGGTCCTCCCTCAAGCCCCACCTGGCTAGGTTCGCTGGTGATGGGAGTGTGTCATACACAGACCTCAGGAGGAAGCTAACACGGAAAGGTTCCAGCCTCCAGAGCTCAGATAATTGCCCACATTAAAGGTAACATTTATGCTGGTAATAGCCAGTGCTGTGTTTGATCAATGGTTTAATGGCAAACTTAAATAAGTTTGCTGCATTTGTAAATGTAGCCTATAATAATCTACACAGAATCAGATTCTGTGTAGATTATTATAGGCTACATTTGCAAATTATCGCCAAAAGTCAGTATGAAGGCTTTAGTAGGCTATTTAAGCTACAAAGAACTGCAGTATTGACAGGATGACTACAGGACCCTTGCCTGGGAGGGAAGTATATCTCAAAATAAGCTTCCCTTGTGTAGGAAAGCCTATTAAATTCATGCAGTGAGTATACAGTAGGCCTACTTATGCCTATTTGTTTGGATGTTGCTGCAGTGGCTGCTACAACAATTGAGGGAGAGAGTGCTAGAGGAGGAGGAGGAGGAGAAGGAGGTCGAAAAGAAGGAACAGAGAGGGGAGAAAGAGCACAGGCTGGGCAGTCCAGTACCAGGCAGGAGGAGGAGAGAGACAGGCAAGAAACAGATGAGGACATGATGTGGGCTAGACGTAAAAGCCATTTATTTCATATTGCGCGCACATTTAAATGTTTTTTTTATGTATTGGGAGTTGGGGGCCTGTGCCCCAGCAAAGCTCTAGGTCTAGAATCGCCCCTGCATCTATTGTGTTCACACCTATTGCTAAGAGAAAGAGGCTCTCGCACTGCGTTAGACTCCAGAAACAATGGTCACACAGAGAATGGCCTGCTTGAGGAGGATTCTGAATTCATTTTGGTCACTCCAACAAGCAAGTCCAGCCCCAAAAGTGAATTGCATGACCTTGCCTCAAAGGAGGAAGGCCTATCTACCAAGAAGAAGTCTTCAGACACAACAACAGAAGCACCAACAACAACAACAACAACAGCAGCGCCAACGACAACAACAATAACAGCAGCACCAGTGACAACAACAACAGCAGCGCCAATGACGACAACTACATCAGCAGCACCAACAACAACAACAACAACAGCAGCAGCGCCAACAACGGCAACAACAACAACAGCATCTCCAATAACCACTCCACCTTACATAGTTGCAATGAGCTTTGTGATGACCAAAACCTACTTTGCTGATTACAACAACCCTCAAACTGAAGCTGACCAGACGCTAGCTGCTTCCATTGTTAGCTGGGTAAGGCTAATTTACAATTACGGTTTCAGTCAGTTAAAGTCATTTGATTTACCTAAAATGCAAAAAATGTGTTTCCTTTGAGAATAAGACATTCAATCAGACATATAATAAGACAGATAATATTGTCTTTAATGCTATAAAACTGGATTTGTTCTCACTATAGCCTAATGATAATTCTGTGTTCACAGTCCACAGTCCACACCAATCTACCAAGTGAAATATGGATCAAGGTTCTTCCAAGTTGTTGTCAAGTCACTGAGGTAAGTTAGGCCCTACTAATTTTCTCCAGCAACAACCAGTTATTTTGCATATATGGTAATGGCCATTGCTATGATCAAAGTCGACCGTTCACCAAACACGTTCATAATGAGTTTTATTTTCTCTCTTTTTCTAAAAAAGGCCGTAGCCCGTTATCGCGCAGACAACACAGAGGCAGAGATGGATGTGGAGTTTGATCAGTCTGTACCAGACACTGTCCCTGACACAAGGGAGGTGCTCGAGCAACTGAAAGAGCAGCCCAGCCCCGCCAACCTGTCTGTGGACACAAGCACCATCTCTGTTCTCCGTGAGTTTCACTCGTTTTTCAACAAATCAAGTTTTGCTGCTTGATACACTCGTTTTTCAACAAATCAAGTTTTGCTGCCAGTCTGTTGCTTGATACTTTTCATCAAGTATCAAGCAACAGACTGATCTTATCTACAGCATTTTATGCTCTCACACACACACACACACACACACACACACACACATGTACAATCACTTACCACAGATTATTTTGTTTCACAGACACAGCTGATTGCCAATGTTCCGTTCACCATCACCAATGAGTCTTCTGCCATTACTCTGGCCGCTGTCAACTCAACTGCCTACCGTGATACGACATCCAAAATTAAATCTGTAAATCTGAGGTGAGTGTAATAATGAATTCATGACAAAATAAGAGATTGCATTGATTATACAATGTTTGTCTGGCAAAGGTATGAGTTAGATATAAGTCTAGGTCTAAAGTATATAGGTTACATATAGGCCAATGCATGGTTGAAATCTTTCTAACAAGTACAAATGGAAATCCAATACAAGTTGAAATCATTCTAACAAGAACAAATTGAAATTCAATACAAGTTGAACTCATTTTAAATTGTTGCGTAACGATTCGGGTCACAAGTGGTTATTTCGATTGTAATCGTTGAATTTGGCTATATTAACATTACTTGGTCTCTTTTCACTAGTCGCAGCCATCAGCTCAGGAGACATCACCAGCAGGATCAGTCTTGGAACCACCTTCAGCCTCACCCTCCTGGCCATCATTGCCACGCAGTCCTGGTAGACGCCTGGTGTGCCTGCCCGCCCCCCCCCCAAATACTCCCCATCAACTCCCCATAAAGGAAATGTTTCCACTTTTGACGTTTGACGGGCATTACATTTGCACAATCCTGATCAACTGAAGGCCTGTAAACACAGGAAACAAGGTTGCAATGGACTTTGTTTTTATTGAAATAACCAATAGTAGGATTTTATACTGTATAATTGATTATGTTGTGTCAAAAATGCAGTGTTAAAATGCATTATATAACTTTATTTTTCCATGTATTTATTGAACGTAGCATATAAGTTGTAAGGAATGTGGATATGTTGGAAGAGAGAGCGTGTATGGTGTCTCTAGGATGGCTGGACCATTAAAAGTTTGTACTGCATGCCTATTGATTTTATATAAGGCCCTATATTCTACATTCGGAACAAAGTGCAAAAAAGAGTGATATTCAGGGTATAACTTATAAACGAAAAATTGTGCCTGTTTGAAATCAATCAGTAGTTTGTCTGCAAATATGTTTTATTACAATATTTATTGCAATATTTATTGTGTGTGTGTGTGTTTGTATGTATTTAAGTTTATCTGTTGTACTTTAACCAGTTTGCATATCTTGTATAGAGGTGTATTATGGTCATGTGATCCACAGAAAATGACTGGTGCACTTTCAAGTCGCTGACATAAATATGTATTTCATTAAATAAAAAGATTAATGCAAGAGCAAAATGATCCAGCTTTCCCATCTGTGCAATTATTACCAGTATATATGTGTTTTGTTTTAGGCCTATTCGATCAACTCTTTGAGAGCTCAAAACAAGAACAATCCACAATACAAAGTTGCTAACGTCTACTAATTCGAAACACAGCTGTTTATTCATGAACACATCAAATTAACAAATAAAACTGAATTGAGAACTGAGAACAAAGCTGATTAAAAGCACTTCATCAATGGTAACCCATGTGCCCCAAAACACATTTCTTCCTTCATTAGGAACACGCTAACATTGTGGGAACTGAGTTTATTTGCCGTCTCCCCCACAGATAGAAAATATAGTAGCCTTCATACCCCTGTACGTGAACTCAGTCTGACGCACCCACCATTAGCTTAGCTTAGCATAGCTCATTAAGGTTGTTGGAATCAACTAGCCTATATCTCTCCAAAGTGACAAAAGAACATTTTCCTATTTACATGTCGTGACTATGGGACTATTCTCATACAGACGAAGCACTGCTACTTGGGTGGAGTGATTTGTATGCAGGACCTGGAAAGCATATTATGTCACGTAGCATCTCTCCCTAGCTTCACATTGTGACACGCCTTGGGTGGGGTCTGGCCTATGCTGTGATCATGGAGACATCGGGGCAAGCTTCCTTTTTTTTTACTCCCATTATTAATCCTTTTTTCCATCCTCCAACCCTCTTTTAATTTACATTGTTATATTTGCCATACATCTCAGACATTTCATTTCACACACACACACACACACACACACAGCTTTATGGAATTACTACTGTTTGATATCTTCCTCTATTTAGGAATTAATTTTACCATAAATCTGGTGCCTGATACCTGTCTGCTTCTCCAGATGTGCCTTGCATGCAAATTAGAGAAAAAAATGTGTGTGACCTGTCTGGAATTTTCACCACACACACTGGCATCAACGTTATTGTGATGTCACATTTGCGTGCGCGAGACCAGGAAGGACAAGCATAATGAGCATACATTCCATACAAGCCAATGGCTGAGTCAGTCAGGTATTTTCAAAGCAAAAACAATCTGTCACTTTGTGTATTTATGATTTCTTTGAATCATTGCCAAGTTGCAGAGACTCTTATGTGCTGTTACATTTTCTGTGCCAGCATCCAAAGTGACACAGCTTACGTGTGGTTTTGTCTTTCATTCAGGCAGTCTTTTGTTTAGGTTTCAGATAAGGTGTGTGGTATAGTATAGTATATGTACTTTTTTGATCCCGTGAGGGAAATTTGGTCTCTGCATTTAACCCAAACACAAACAGCACACAGTGAACACACAGTGAGGTAAAGCACACACTAATCCCGGCGCAGTGAGCTGCCTGCTTCAACGGCGGCGCTCAGGGAGCAGTGAGGGGTTAGGTGCCTTGCTCAAGGGCACTTCAACCGCGGCCCACTGGTCGGGGCTCGAACCGGCAACCCTCCGGTTACAAGTCCAGAGTGCTAACCAGTGGGCCACGGCTTGGTGATGTTTCAACATCAAAATATGGATTCACCTTTTGAAGACACAACACTATTGTGTTCACAACATAATCCTATTAATGTCATCAAAGTGAATCATTCTAAGTATTTGTTTAACTGTTAAACCAAACATGGTAGACCAAATATTATTCTCACTGTTGGACAAATATATATACTGAATATATCATACATTTTTATACAACCCCAAAACAGAAAAAGTTGGGACAGTGTGTAAAATGTGAATACGTTTCGAAGAGTGGGTGCGCACATCCACATTTATTAAGCCTGTTACCTATTAGTTAATGGTTTGTTCATCATTAGTAATTTCTAATTTATCATCAGTAAAGCATTTGTTCACACAGTTATAAATAGTTTGTTCATAGTAAATAAGCCTATATCTAAAATATGTTTATACATTATTGTTAATACTTAATAAATGATGCAATAATATGTTTTTGATTAAGTAATATTTCCATTATTTAACAGTTGTTACATACACATGCACTAATGATTAGTTAGGGTGAGGATACATATTTTATAAACCACTTCCTAATACTATAATTCATAATTAACTCAGGAGTTACAAGTGGTTAGTTAATGATATTTTGTGAGCTCATCTAAAGTGAGGACATTTTATGCCTTGCAACACATTTACAAATGAGTTATAAAGTTTACACTTACATTTATTAATTTAGCCGACACTTTCACCCAAAGCGACTTGATTAATTAATTAATGAAATTAAAGGGCAAGGCCAAATTGGTGGACGCCGGGGTTTGAACCCCCAATTTTATGGGTTACTGCATGTTATGGGTTACTGCATGTTCCGGTTCCGGCGCCGTCGAGAGAGGCAGCCTGTCGAGGTAGCTCCGTGTCTTCGTGTTTTTTTCTTAACGTCTTTTGTTTACTTTTTACTTTTTTACTTCACAACTTTTTTGGATTACGCACTTTGAGGAGTGTCTTTATTCTATCCTATGGATATGGATCTATTACAATGCTCCAGCGGCAACAAACTTGTGTACACAAGGAATCAGCTGCTTGCAATACAACGGAATGCTGGTAGGGTTCACGTAAACATCCCGGAGGAGCTGTGGTGCTTTCGGGGGTGCAGAGCGGGAGTTAAAGTGAGGACTAGGCGTCGGGAGAATAAGTGGAAACACAAGCCCTCAGTTCCTTCGATGGTTATGGGAAACGTGAACTCACTGGCCAACAAGACTGACGAACTGGCTGCCCTGGTAAGAAATCAGAAACTGTACAGGGATTGTAGTTTGCTATGCTTTACGGAGACGTGGCTAACGTTGAACTGCCCGGCTTCAGTGTAGCTCATTTGGACAGAGACAGTCAACTTTCTGGCAAAAAGAAGGGAGGCGGACTGGTGCTATACATAAACAATAGATGGTGCAATCCCGGACATGTTACAGTGAAGGAGACTGTATGCTGTAAGGATGTGGAGTTACTAGCGGTCAGTCTACGACCATACTACATGCCGAGGGAGTTTTCGCACGCCATTGTTGTTTGTGTCTACCAGACATGTGGACTCGAGTCACATGACTTGGACTCGAGTCAGACTCGAGTCATGATTTTAATGACTTCAGACTTGACTTGATAAAATTCGGCATGACTTGCGACTCGACTTGGACTTGAATACTATTCACTCGAGACTTGACTCGGACTTTGCCTCTTTGACTTGTGACGACTTGACATGTCTCGAGTCAAAAACTAAATTTCCTGATCGTGGACCAGTCACCCCAGAGATGCTTTCCCTCCGCGACTAAAAAAAAATAAATAGCGGAGACAAGCGGCCAGTCCAGAGCACAGTTCAGTGCTGCCGCTACCCCCACATGCGTTACGCACTGTGTGTAGGGCACCAAGAGACAGAGAAACGACCAACATTTAGCTAATAACTAGTAGCTTTACTGCAAACTGATTTGCACTCTTGTTAGAGAACGTTTACAATGTCAAAATGCACCAACAGCATGTTACATAAAGATGATACTTTTCGAGTCCTCTCCATTAAGATCCAACTTGAACTTATGCTAGCCTACTCCATTTAATTGAGAACCCCATCTAAGCACGCACGAGGGGGAGAGAAAACGAGTGGCAGGTTCCAGCTGGCTTGTCATTGTTGATGATGATTGATATTTTCTTTTAAATATAAGAAACGTATAAAAGGAAATCATGAAGGCAACAAATACGAGATTAGGGGAAATTGCGGATTTATCCGGTTCTCACTACTGTTATAAACTATGAGATCCAGGTCACTATGACATAGGCTGCACTCACTGTGATTTGGAAAGTGGACAAGAATATGAAGAGTTGTCTTTGCCTTTGTTTAATGGAAATGGTGAGTCTTGAAGTAGGCCTATTCAATAATGTGTTTACATGAAGCACATTGATATGCCGATTGAAACGCATTCCACTCAGCTAGCTAGGTGGCTACTGGCTACCAGGCTCATAATTCACATTTAATTGCAAACAGAAAATGTCAAGCAAGCATCATGTCATACATGCATCTATTTCCAAAGGAATGAAAGCTGTTTGTGCCAACTTAATATAATGCTTATCATTGTTAATATTGTGCTATTCATGTGGCACAAACAATGTTTGAGTTTGTGGACTAGCCATAGGAATGGAGCTGGTAAAAAAGATCATTATGAGAATGTGTGGACAGTGGCACACAATGGGCTTAAAGTGACAGTGCACCATTTACAAATGAGATAAACAGCATCACATGTGTAGTATTTCTTAAGAAATGAATACTTTAAAACAAAATTACTGTGTCATTATTATCTTTTAAATAATATAAAAGTGTTGACCTTGGCTTCCCTTATGAGTCGCCACTGGCAGACAGCCTAATAAATTGTTTGCAGGCAAATCTGTGGCCTAGCGCAGTGAAATGCCATCAGTCAAATTATTACTCATCCTTACAGTGGGCTCCGAAATTTGGAAAAACAATATTTTTATTTGTCATGTAGCTATCCGTTTTGTACAGATTACTCAGGTATGCACATGTGTATATTGTATGCGCATGCATATATCGTAAAAGATTTCAAGACAGAAACATTGAACATATTTTAATCTGTATTTATAAAAAAAAAATCTGTGGATTAGATGGAAGTGTTAAAATTATGATCGATAGTCTAATAATGCCATTATTAAGTGAAGAGTACCTGATGACTTGTTCAGGACTTGAAAAAGATTGGGACTTGGACTTGGACTCGACTTGGCTTTGATGAGACTTGGACTTGGACTCGACTTGCCCTTCTCTGTATTTACTTGGGACTTGACTTGGACTTGAGTGCTAAGACTTGGGACTTACTTGTGACTTGCCAAACAGTGACTTGGTCCCACCTCTGGTGTCTACGTGCCGCCTCAAGCCCTCCTGGACGCAGCGTGTGACGTCATTCACTACAGTCGCTAGGCTCCAAACTCAGCACAGTGATGCCTTCTTTGCGATCTCTGGTGACTTCAACCACATTACACTGGATTCCACCCTCACAAACTTTTACCAGTTTGTTGACTGCCCAACTAGGAAAAACAGGACAATAGATCTCATGTATGCAAACGTGAGGGATGCTTACAGTGCCACCCCCCTTCCCCCACTGGGGAAGTCGGACCATAACCTCATTCATTTGCAGCCAATGTACAAGCCAAAAGTTCAGAGGCTACCAGTTGCCACGCGCACCTTCAGGAAGTGGACACCAGAAGCGGATGAGGCTTTGAGAGACTGCTTTGAGTCCACTGACTGGAGTGTGCTACTGAAAGGAGAGGACTTAGAGGAGGTCACACATTGCACTACTGACTATCTGAACTTCTGTATGGACATTGTTGTTCCCACAAGGACTGTACACTGCTATCCAAATAACAAGCCTTGGATAACCAGTAATGTCAAGACCCTTCTCAATAGGAAAAAGATGGCGTTTAAGGAGGGGGACATGGCAGAGCTGAGGCGAGTACAGGGGGAACTCAAGAATAAGCTGAAAGAGGCTAAGGAGGACTACAGAAGGAAGATGGAACAGAAGCTGCAAGATAACAACATGAAGGAGGTGTGGGACTGTATGAAATCTATCACTGGCCTTAAGAAGAGCAGCAGCTCTGTGGAGGGAGACCTGGTCAGGGCGAACCAGCTGAACCAGTTTTACAACAGGTTCGATTGCCCATTCCCCAGCCCCCACCCCACCTCATTACCAGTGCAACACTCACCCCCACCATCACTGGATATTGCACCCCTCCCCCACATGGCTACCACGAACAAAGAGGTGACAACGACCTCAATCAACAGCCATCAGACACACAGACCTCAGATGCTGCCCCCCTCCCCTCCCTTCCCTCCCTCCATAATCACTGCTGATCAGGCTATCGCACCTCTCCCCCACATGGTGACCACGAGCAGTGCGACAACAATGGCTCCAGCCAATGGCCATCAGTCTCTAGCCACACGACAACCCTCACAGGAGCACCCCTCCTCCTCCTCACCCTCCACTCCCCTCACCCCCCCCCCCCCCCCATCATTCCAGCGGACCAAGTAAGTTATCTCTTAAGGAAACTCCATCCTCGTAAGGCAGCCGGGCCTGACAGACTGTGTCCAAGGCTGCTCAAGGCCTGTGCTGCTGAACTGGGGGAGCCACTGAAGCACATCTTCAACTGGAGTCTACGTCTCGGACAAGTTCCAACACTCTGGAAGACATCATGTCTCACCCCCGTTCCCAAGAAACCACACCCCAGCGAGCTTAATGACTTCAGGCCTGTCGCTCTAACATCACATGTGATGAAAACAATGGAGCAGATGGTCTTAGGTATGCTCAGACCCCAGGTACGCCATGCACTAGACCCTTTACAGTTTGCATACCAGGAGAAAGTGGGCGTGGACGATGCCATCACTTATCTTCTACACAGGACACATTCTCACCTAGACAAGGGGAAAAGTGCTGTGAGAATCATGTTCTTTGATTTCTCAAGTGCTTTTAACACCATCCAACCCCTCAGACTGGGAGACAAGCTCTTGCAGATGGGTGTGGACGCTCACCTGGTAACCTGGATTACAGATTATCTGACCGAGCAACCTCAGTTCGTCAGACTGAAGAACTGCCTCTCTGACACTGTGATCAGCAGCACCGGAGCGCCACAGGGAACTGTGCTCTCTCCAGTCCTGTTCACCCTGTACACATCTGACTTCCGCTACAACACCGAGTCATGCCACATGCAGAAGTTTTTTGATGATACTGCAATTGTGGGGTGTATCAGGGACGAGCAAGAGGAGGAGTACAGGAGCCTGGTGGAGGACTTGTGCATTGGTGCAAACTCAATCACCTTCAACTTAACACTTCAAAGACCAAGGAGATGGTGGTGGATTTCCGAAGGTCTAAGCCCGCTCTGCTACCAGTCTCCATTGATGGGGTCAATGTGGAGGTGGTAAGCACCTACAAGTATCTGGGTCTCCACCTGGACAATAAACTGGACTGGTCAGCCAACACTGATGCACTCTACAAGAAAGGACAGAGCAGGCTGTACTTCCTGAGGAGGCTGCGGTCCTTCAATGTGTGCAGCAAGCTCCTCAGGATGTTCTATCAGTCTGTTGTGGCCAGCGCCCTCTTCTATGCAGTGGTATGCTGGGGAGGAAGCACAAAGAAGAAGGATGCTGGGCGACTTGACAGGCTGGTAAGGAAGGCTGGCTCTGTAGTGGGAGCTGAACTGGAGTGCATCATTTCAATATCTGACAAGAGGACCCTAAACAAACTGATCAACATCTTGGACAATGAATGTCATCCGCTCTACAGCACTATCAAAAACCAAAAGAGCTTGATCAGCTGGAGACTTCGCTCACTGCCATGCACAACTGAAAGGCTGAGGAAGTCATTTGTTCCTAGGGCCATTGAACTGTTCAATGCCTCACTAAAGGGAAGAGGAGAGATAGACTTCTCTGCTTAGTCTGTCTGCCTCTCCATGTCCATGTTTTTTTGAGTACTGACTGCCCACTACTGCTTACTACTGTTTTACTACTGTTTTACTATTGTACACAGCCTACTGTTTTCACTACTGTTTTACTGCTACACTGTTACCTCAACCTGTTCTTGCACTGAAATAGTTTTTTATTTTACCTTGTCTACATTACACTTTACTCTCCTATTTGTATATATTATTTATGCTGGTCTCTAGACCTTACTGTTGCACTGCTGGACTAATGTTGGACTACTTTTTTGCACCTTCACCATGACACCCACTCTCTTGAGCACCTTGCCAGGCACACACAACTAAGGACTATGGTTGGAAGGCATAGAAAGTCCTCACTTTAGATAAGCTCACAAAATATCATTAACTAACCACTTGTAACTCCAGAGTTAATCATGAATTATAGTATTAGGAAGTGGTTTATAAAATATGTATCCTCACCCTAACTAATCATTAGTGCATGTGTATGTAACAACTGTTAAATACTAGAAATATTACTTCATCAACAAAATATTATTGCATAATTGATTAAGTATTAACAATAATTCATAAACATATTTTAGATATAGGCTTATTTACTATGAGCAAACCATTTATAACTGTGTGTACAAATACTTTATTTATGAGAATTAACATAGGAACAATGCTTTACAAATGATGAACAAAGCATTTTGTAATAGTTTGCAACTGGTTTATAATAAGAAATTTTTTTTTTATAAGTGGTTGTTTCATTACTTATTAAGTATAAATGATGTACTTACAAACATATTTTTTTGGATAGGCTTATTTACTATGATCAAACCATTTATAATTGTGTGAACAAATGCTTTACTGATGATAAATTATGTATGAACAAGAAATGACTAATGATGAACAAACCATTAACTAATAAGTAACAAAGGCTTAATAAATGATTAATTGTGTGTAGTTATTATAAGGTGTTACCCAAAATATAATTTTTAAATTAATAAAGTTTATATTTTGGAGCAGTTGCAGTGTGCAGACCACACTTTTTCTACTAAAATGTGAATAAAAACAGAATGGAATAATCTGTAAATCTCTCAAACTCATATTTAGATGCAAAAAGGACACAGACAACATAATGTTGAAAATGACAAATTTGACTATTTCATGGAAAATATATGTTAATTTTAAATTTGATACCAGCAACATGTTTCAAAAAAAGTTGGGATGGGGGTAACAAAATGATGAAAAAGTTGTGTAATGATAAAGGAAACAAAAGGAGGAATGGTTCTGCTCCCACCTACTTGAATGCCCTCATACAGACTTACACTACCTCCAGACCGCTGCGCTCCTCTGACGAACGACGTCTAGCTCTACCACCGGTACGCTCAAGCCAATCCAAACTTTTCTCATCTGTTGTTCCTCGTTGGTGGAACACACTGCCAGTTCCTACAAGGGCAGGGACATCCTTTTCCACGTTCAAAAAACTCCTGAAGACCCAGCTCTTTAGAGAACATCTACTCTCATAGCAACACTTACAACAAGTCTTACTGATCCTAGCACTCACCAGCCGTTTAAACTGACAAGTAACTGTTAAAATACAGCACTCACCGACGCACTTATTCTTACTGTACTCTAATGTGTTTTTTTTAAACTGTCCTAAAATTGTGAGAATTGTTCTAAAACTTACTGTTTACCATGTTGTTAGTCGCTTTGGTTAAAAAGCGTCAGCCAAATGTAATGTAATGTAATGTAATGTAATGTAATGTTTAACAACTAATTAGGGTAACTGGCAACATAATTGGGTATGAAAAAGAGCATCCCAGAGAGACAGGGTCTCTTAGAAGTAAAGTAGTAAAGAAGTAAAACATTTTTTGTAAACTTTTTTTTTGTAAAGATTCGCGAAGAGACAAAACCGTTGCAGAAAGGAGTTGCAGCGGTGTGAATTAGATGTTGCACGTTGTTGCAAGCCGTCACAAAGCATTCACCATGTCTAGTCGCAGGGCCCCTCCACCCGGTTCGCCCTGTCGGGACTTATTTTCCCAATAATGACCGGCGTTCTATACATTATCCCTTAAATAATGCAAAAAAGCAATTGCATAAATATTCATCCCCATTACTGACCTAAATCAAATAATGTTGTTATTTAATGAGTACTTTCATAAAATGAGATTGATACATTGCGATTTTTTTTTTTTATTAAATAATTTTTTATATCTATTACCGCTATTGCATGTTGTTGTTCCAAAGCAATATACTTAAAAAAATTGTCTAAAATTTGTGTTCAATTGCTTATTGTTCAATTGATTATTGATTTTAACTAAAACAAGTGTGGTAAATATCTTTTTAATTCATTATTTCATATAGCATGCAATACACTCCTCCCACCCAGACAAGCTTATCTTCTCAGATTCCACCAAGCAGGCGATCATGTGGGAACTGACAGTGCCCTGGGAAGAGTACATGGAGGAAGCTCACACAAGGAAAGCTGTTGGAGCAATGCATGACCCGTTCGCCACGAGCCAGTTGAAGTGCTCTGTCGAGGTTTTGCAGGGCGATCCCTCTGCAAAGTACTGACTGCAATAGCAAAACCCTGTTCACCCTGTCGGGACTTATTTTCCGATAATGACCGACAGACAATACATTATCCCTTACTTATTTAGCTGGGTTCATAATCAGTTCCACCAATAAATCGGCATAGGCTACTCTGCTCTGTGTGTACATATTCTGTCTCTCTCTCTCTTTCTCTCTCTCTCTCTCTAACACACATACACACACACACACACACACACACACACACAGAGTGAGAGAGAGAGAAAGAGAGAGAAAGAGAGAGAGAGACAGAATATGTACACACACACACACTCTCTCTCTCACACACACACACACACACACATATACACACACACACACACACATGCACACACACACACACACACAGACATGTGTGTGTGTGTGTGTGTGTGTGTGTGTGTGTGTGTGTGTGTGTGTGTGATAGTGTGTGTGTGTGTGTATGTGTGTTAGAGAGAGAGAGAGAGAGAGAGAGAGAGAGAGAGAGACAGAATATGTGTTTTCAGGGAGTTCCTGCAAAGAGGGCAGCTTGAATGGTCTGCCTGGAAAATACGATCCCATACATTAGAGCGAGGTCAGTGTGGGGTGGGCGGGCTCTGCACCAAACGTGTGAACAGGCAGGACAGAGGGAAATGTGTGTGTGTGTGTGTGTGGGGGGGGGGGGGGTTGAGGGGAGAAGAGGAGAGAAAAAAGGGGAAGAGACACAGAGAGAGGGATAGAAAGAAAAGCCTGGGGAAGATGCAGAGGGATGTTTAAGGAAATACGGGAGTAAAGATGGATGAAAAGAGGGATAAAATGGATAGAAAATGAAATGAGAGAGGAGTGGTGGAGAGAGGGCTATTAAAAGGCTGTGAGAAAGAGGGAAAGAGAGGTCAGTTGCATGGGAGAGTTGACAGAGAGAGGGCTCAATGGAGAGATTTATAGAGAGAGGGTCGTTGAGAGGTGGAAAGAAGAGAGAGAAAGAGAGAGAGAGAAGCTGGATCTGAAAGAGGAAAAAGGAGAGAAGCAGTAAGAGGGATAGAATGCATGGTAGAAAAAGCAGAGAGGGATGTGCAAAGAGAAATATAGGAGGAAAGAGAAAGATGGAGATAGCGAGAGAGAGAGAGAGAGAGAGAGAGAGGGAGAGAGAGAGAGAGAGAGAGAGAGAGAGAGAGAGAGAGAGAGAGAGAGAGAGTGCAAGAGAGAGAGAGAGAGAGAGAGAGAGAGAGAGTGCAAGAGAGAGAGAGAGAGAGAGAGAGAGAGAGAGAGGGAGAGAGAGAGAGTGCAAGAGAGAGAGAGAGAGAGAGAGAGAGAGAGAGAGAGAGAGGGAGAGAGAGAGAGAGAGAGAGAGACAGAGAGAGAGAGAGAGAGAGAGAGAGGGAGAGAGAGAGAGAGAGAGAGAGAAAGGGTGTAGCCCCATCACTCTGCATGACTGCAGTGTTTGCTCACGGGAGAGATGGAGGGGGTGAAACAGAGGTAGCGAGAGAGAGAGAGAGAGAGAGAGAGGGAGAGAGGGAGAGAAAGAGGAAGCCAGCAGAGCAGCAGTGAGTGTGAGTAGAGTTAGCTGAGTCAGGGGAAACCCTGTAAAAGCATTCAGAAAGAAAGAGGTCGGATGAAAGACAGAGAGGAGAGAGAGAGCGTGTGCATGTGCATGTGTGTGGTGTGTATGAGAGAGAGCTAGCGAATGAGAGAGTGAGAGACACAGAGAAGAAAGAGAGAGAGAGAGAGAAGTAAAAGAGAGGTGAAGAGAGAGAGAGAGAGAGAGAGAGAGAGAGGTCTTAGGGTGAGGAAATGGTCTGAGCAAAGTCTGTACCTGCCTGCTGATCTCCATCTACTGCTCTTTTTCCAGTCTTGAAGCTCTTGTGCAGACGCTGGTTCACGCCTCGACCCCCGCCACAACCTGCCTGTCAGTCTGGGTCAGAGTTCAAAGGGTCAGCCATTCTGCCACGTGCCAGCACAATCTGCGCCACTGTCCGTCACGTGTGGGGGGGTGGTGGAGGGGGTGGGGGGGCCAGGACAGCGGCAGAGGAAGGAACACACAAAACACCCGGGAGAGGGACGAGGTAAGGTTAACTCTATTCTGCCCTCCATGTACGTTTCTGTGATTTCGCGGTGAGGAAACATTAGCGAGTGCTGTCAGTGGGAAGCAAGCAAGCTTACTCAGAAGGAGAAGGCCAGCTATGTGGTTTGAACTATACAAGAGGACAGTGAAGAAAAGTCGCAGTAGGTGGGGACAGGGTCCAGGAAAGACACTCAAACAGAGAGAGAGGGAGAGGAGAAGGAAGGGGGGGAGGACGGAGAGAAAGCATATTCGTGGAGCAACAGAGAGGAAATTTCGATTTGCGGCTGCTCATAAGGTGATAAACTTGCTGGGCTGGGCTTGTGTGTGTGTGTGGTGCATGCTTAATGTTACATCCTACCATGGTTTACACCTCAATAACAATCTCCATTGCATATGATGTATGAAGAATAATGCAATATATCGTATCATTTTTGTCATCTTGTGTAATAAATTTTCTTATTTTTAAAAAAAAAAATCATCACCGTTCGCTTTTTTACTTTTAGCAAAGGTTGTTTGAATATGCTAGGATTTATTAGGCTATGTGAGTGTGACTATTCTTTTTTACCACTCAAACGTGTCTTTTTGTTTCTGGTATAGTCCAATTTATTGCACTGTACACATTCTGTAGCGGCTCTGTTGTTCATTTATTCATTCATTCATTTCCTTCCCTTTTTGCTTTAAGCATAGGTGTTTTATTACACTGGTATACAATATGTGGCTGTTCAATTGCCATTTGTGAATCAATCCTATAAACCATCAACCATGGTTTATAGGATTTATTCATGTTTTAATATATTTCTTTAATACTGCTGTAATGATACAGTAGTGTCTAGGTCACAGATGAGCAAAGTGTCTTTTCCTGCCTTGTCCCGCGTGGCTGTGTGTGGTGGTACCCATGGCAACGAGCTCTCGGGTGTGTACCTGGTGCGGGAGTACTTGAGGAGGAAGCATAACCAACGCAATGCCCAGGAGTCCTTTACCTTGATGATGGTGATGTCAAATCCGCGCGCCGTTCAACAGTGTCGTCGCTACACCGAGACAGACTTGAACCGTTGCTTCACTCGAGCCACTCTCAGGTAAGCCCGTCTCAATTCATTCTTAAATAAGCTCGTCTCAATTCATTCACAAGTAAGCCCGTCTCAATTCATTCACAAGTGAACCAGTCAAGATTAATCTCTCAAGTAAACCTGTCTCGATTCATTCTCAAGAGAGCAAGTCTCGAGCCACTGTAAGCCCATCTTGATTCACTTCAAATTCTTTTTAGGCAAGTCCGTCCACTTGGCGGACATATTGCAACACATTTTGGGCACTTATCGGACATCTATTTCGGGCAGGCTTCACGACACCAACCTCGCTCCAGCTGTGAGATCACAACACGTGATTCGTGGTGGAAGGGGCAGAATATGTGTACTGTAATTTCCCAACTATTAGCCACGCGTCGGGGTTCTTCTCCCTGTCGGGACTTATTTTCTGATAATTACCGGCGGACAATACATTATCCCGCTTATTACACGGCTACTTGCCAAAACGAGAAAAGAAACCTAACACAACGAATCTTTAAAAATGATTTTACTACCGTTTCGTGTCTTCCGCTGACAAAATAAATAGTTCGCCACACAGATAGAACTTGACAGTTTCAGGTGTTGTGTGACAACCTCTTACTGGCTTACTTTCCCTTTCAATGAAATTCCATTGCAATAAGCGAACAGAATTCTTGCGGAGGGATATGAAAGACGTTAATCAACCCGTTGCCATTGACAGCAGTGATTATATACTTTGCCGGTGATTTATATAGATTTATTACACGGCTCTTCAGAGTGCTGTAGAAAGTTCCATTCACATGAATGGGCCTTCCCAACGTTCGGGCCTATGTTAAATCTACATAAATCACCGGCAAAGCATTTAATCACCGCTGTCAATGGTAACGGGTTTTGTGCTTCTGATTAATGTCTTTCATATCACTACGGAAGGACTGGAACTTCATTCAAACGTGAAAGCAGACGGTTGATCAGCAGCTGTGTTCTAAAGAATGTTTGATTCAAGTTCAGCAGCGTGTGTTGTTGCGAACTATTTGTTTCTCAGCAAATGCCACGATGAACGGTAACAAATAGGCTAGGTTATGTAGGCTAAAGTCATATCGTGGGGAGTTTATTATTTCGTTTTGGCAAGTAGCCGTGTAATAAGCGGGATAATGTATAGAACGCCGGTCATTACTGTGAAAATAAGTCACTTCAGGGCGGAACAAGACCCCTCCGCTGCGCGTCGGGGTCCGGTTCGCCCTGTCGGGACTTATTTTCCCAGTAATGACCGGCGTTCTATACATTATCCCTTACTTAACCCCTTACCCTTTCCCTCACGGGATCAAAAAATCAAAAAAATATACTTACATTTCTTTGGGAGATCTTTTAAGTGCTGTGTCTCCTCATTATAAAGTCTCTTATAAGTAAGCCTATCTCGATTCACTCTCAAGTAAGCTAAGTCTGTCTTGATTAATTTTCAAGCAAGCCAATCTCAAGACACTGTCAAGTGAGGTCATGACAGGCCTGAATCTAGACTAGGGTTGTTAATTTTGAAGCATGTGTCTGCACTTCCTACACATAGGCTATTCTACATAGAGTATAGTGGCACTTCCTTCCTCAGCACTTGTTTTAAAAGCTTCCACATCTACACTTTGTTTGGCAAAGGCCTACTTCAGACACTGAGGCATTGATTCAGGCCTACGTACATTTAAGTAATCATATAGTAAATAGTTTGTTGATGGTACATGATATTTGATTAGCTTATATTTGATTAAAATAATTAGCTTATTTAGAAACAATAAGATCTGAGTTTAAGTGTTTATGGAATACCTATATATATATATATATATATATATGTATCTGGGTGTGGCGGCTAGAAAAAGTGAGCTTTGTATATGGAGCTCGATGTTGCAGGACACATTTGAGTCTTAATGGTTCACATACATCAATGCATATAGGAAACAGCAAGCTGGCAGTTGTCCAGCCAGGTTTTTTTTTAATGTAGGCAAAAATATGTACTTTTTATTAGCCTTTTTAGCCTACTAACAAGTGTAGGCTAATATAGCTAAAGTGCTCTCTGTTTTCTAAGTAGCAGCGTTCGGCATCGGCATTTCAGTCATTTCCTCATAATTTCTCATTTCATAATTGTGATTTCACGATTGCTTCCAGAGGTATACAATAATTTCCAGTGTATTTGCTGCATTGTATTAACCTCATAGCTGAAGAAATTTTGCTAAATCAATGTATAAGCCTGAGCTAATAGTTGGGAAATTACAGTATGTTAGTATTTCACTTCACAGACACAAAAATTCACACCCCAAAGTCAGGCCAAATGAACATACTTATTTTAATAGTTTCTAATTAACATTAAAATGAAAAGCATGCTGCTTATCACAATCATATAAACATTAGACCACTAATAGATACCGTCATGGCACATCATGCCAAACCATTGTATACCAGTCTGTGAAGTCTTGAGGCCTTGCCTGTGTCCTGTGTATGTAAACAAAGGCAAGCATATTTAATGACATTATATATTTCATACCCAGAGGGCTTGATATTTTGTCCCTCACTGTTAAAATAAATCTACCATTAAAATTATAGCCCATTAATTTCTTTGTATGTGGGCAAACTTACAAAATCAATGAGGGACCACATAAATCACTGCGTGATTTCACTGCGTTCATGAGAGCTCAGACCGCTCTCTATGGAAGCTTACTCGATCCAACATAATTAGGACCCTGTCATTGGTCATTCAGTCGGTCGGTTGGTCTGTCAGCCCTCGATGACTCTCTCTCTCTCTCTCTCTCTCTCTCTCTCTCAGTACTCCCATCTCCGATAAGACACCATATGAGATTGTGCGTTCCCAGGAGCTCAATGGCTTGTTGGGGCCCAAGGGAAGCCCTGAAGCTATGGATCTGGTGTGCGACCTGCACAACACGACGGCCAACATGGGCCTGTGCTTCATCAGCTTCTCTGACAGCGATTGGATCTGCCTACACATCTACAGACACCTCCAGGCAAACCCTCCCCTCTGCTCATATTATCCACACTTATAGCCTTGTCATCTACAGCCAAATCTATTTATTTCCACTGTTATGGACAATGGAAAATACAATATAATCATCATAAAGAAAACAAATAGTCAAACAAGAAAACAAGCATGGAGAGTCTCAGTCAGTGCTCTCTCTCTCTCTCTCTCTCTCTCTCTCTTTCTCTCTCCAAAGCATGTGAACACAATTTACGGAATAGTTTCATGACATGCCTTTTTTTATGGTTAAATAGCATTTTTGTTTCAGATTTGTATTTCACAAACTAGGTGTTTTTTTTCATTATCAATAAATGAATGAAGGCTATAATTATTGTGAAAAAACTGATGTAACCATTTTTCACATTGTTTGCAGAGAGAGCTGGCCACCATACCTGTACGATACATACACTTTGACACACCAAAGAATGAAGCTTACTCTTTAGAATCAGTGGGAAAACATGGCTTCGGTGAGAGCATGTGCTATTGAGTGAGGTTAAAATTAATAGTTTCCCATGTTGTGTATGTGTATTTTGTGCTCATGCATGTCAGTCTTTGTGATACAGCCTTTGTGACTGACACATGTATTGAGATCCCTAATCTGAGTGTTGTTAAAAAAAAACAATATGAGAGCATGGTTATAACTATGTCAATGTGAGAAGGTTCTAGTTTGATTACGCCTCAGAAGCAACAGCCACAGTTTGCTCTCATTTACAGTTGGTTGATCTATGAGGCCACCAAGGAATTTGCTGTGAATAGCTTGAAAAAGCTATCAACAAGCCTGACTGACACATGTATGTGTGTGACAATGTTCTAGTTTCACTGTGACTGAAAGGCCGCAGAAGGTTGACATTTACAATAATCTGTATTGAAAACATCCAACCCTATTATTCAACAGTTACATAATGTGTCACTGATTCACATTGATTCACATGTAATGCTTCACTGTGTGAAGTAGCCCGAGTTGGGCACTGCAGGGAGAACTAATGAGCTATCACCTCCCTCTGCTGCACATCTGTTGAAAGAAAAAGTTATATTGGCCTAATTGGAATGATGGGCAAAGCGGCAAGTCATAAGTCTAACTGAAGCTAATTTAATAACTAGGCAAAATGAATTTGCTAATTTATCGCCTGGTTTAAACCTTAAACACAAACGTTGATGAGTCAGCTTAATGCTGTAACATCTAACATGAAAGGTCATGCACAAGGACTTTGCTTATTGACATACTGTACGTTGCACTTGGCCTGCCTTTTAAATTAGGGCTTTAAAGGTTGTATCAGCGATTTCAGGCCCAAAAAAGGCCCAAACATAAATGATCACATTCATCTAATCTTTCCTAACGATCTGCTAGCTGTCTGCCCCATAAGCTGTCCGTCAAAAAAACGCGTCTCTGTGGGCACCCTAGGCTCCGAGATCTGTACACAAAAACAATTGCTACCAACAAAGGTTGGCAACCCCCTCAAAAGCAAAATAAAATGTTTCAACCAATAACTGACTAAATCTGCGTTTAGGAGAGTTTTAATTGCACGGGAGGGGGAGGGAGTAGCGAACTTTCTGTTTTGTTTGAACATCAACAGAAGTGACGTATCCCCGCTATTGCTGATACAACCTTTAAGTCTGAACTTTTATATCCCAAATTGAATTACAAACATTCAATTGGCAGTTGGCACATTATCATTTGGCATATTAGCATTTCACATATACTCTCAATTGCAGAGCCCAGGAGGTGTCATTTTGTATATCGAGAGAATGTGCGCTCATTTTACTTAATTGTTGTCTCATTTTACTAGATTGTGTGTAGAAGTGTGCACAATTTAGTATATTGTGTGCTCATTTTACTAAATTGTGTGCACATTTTACTAAATTGTGCGCACATTTTACGAAAATTAAAATGAGAGCACAATTAACTAAAATGAGCGCACTAAAACATGCGCACAATTTAGTAAGATGAGCACACAATTTAGTAAAATGAGAGCACGTTTTCTGGATATACACCAAAAAATGTCTTGCAATGACCCCTCCAGGGTTCCGTACTCATCATCATCGTAATGATTGATCATCACTGAAAAATATCTTTGGTTTCCATAGCGATGGAGATTGGCCCACAGCCCCATGGTTCTGTCAGGTCCAACATTTTTGTTGCTATACAAGAGGGAGTAGAGCAAATGCTGGAATGGATCCACCTCTTTAACTCAGGTATACAGCTCCCCCCAAAAATATATGCTCCCATAGTCATCTTTGAACAGCCACAGTTTATGACACACATTTTGAACGGACACCTAAAACCTCCACATTAATAGTGGCTTTAAAGCATCTTCATATGACAAGAACACAATCACACTCTCACTGTCTAATAGCTGATCTCACCCTCTCTTCTGCCCCTCCATTTCCAACTTATTTTGTTTTAAAGGGACTCAGTTTGAGGGAGGGTCCGTGGAAGTGTTCACGCTGGTTAAGAACATTGACTACCCACGGGACCCTGAGACACGTGCCATCACTGCTGCTATTCATCCAGATCTTCAGGTGAGATCCACCGTGTCTAATCTGTAGACATCAAGTTTTAATGAATTCTGAATTAATTAATTATTGAATAATCAATAATTGTGTATCTTTGATAAAGGACAGAACTTCAAGCCTGGTTATGTTTTGAGTCATATCGAATACCAAAACTTATTACACGGCTCTTCAGAGTGCTGCAGAACGTTCCATTCACATGAATGGGCCTTCCCAACGTTCGGGCCTATGTTAAATCTACATAAATCACCGGCAAAGCATTTAATCACCGCTGTCAATGGCAATGGGTTTTGTGCTTCTGATTAATGTCTTTCATATCACTACGCAAGGACTGGAACTTCATTCAAACGTGAAAGCAGACGGTTGATCAGCAGCTGTGTTCTAAAGAATGTTTGATTCAAGTTCAGCAGCGTGTGTTGCGAACTAGGCCTATTTGTTTCTCAGCAAATGCCACGATGAACGGTAACAAATAAGCTAGGTTATGTAGGCTAAAGTCATATCGTGGGGAGTTTATTATTTCGTTTTGGCAAGTAGCCGTATAATAAGCGGGATAATGTATAGAACGCCGGTCATTACTGTGAAAATAAGTCCCTTCAGGGCGGAACAAGACCCCTCCGCTGCGCGTCGGGGTCCGGTTCGCCCTGTCGGGACTTATTTTCCCAGTAATGACCGGCGTTCTATACATTATCCCTTACTTAATTGATGTTCTAAAGAATGCAACTCAGTAGCAAATTCAACCAATCAGTGGAAATGTACATGTGTATGTGTCAGTTTAAGCGTCACAGTGACTCACCCTTCCACACACTGCTTTGTTCATAAACATAAAGAGATACAAGCGTGCAAACACCTAAAGGCCAACACAGTGAATGGCAATGTGGTTTAAAACAATGGGTTTGGTGTGGCACCAATCTTGTACCCTTCACAAGTGACGACCAAACCAATTCAACAATTCAACCCTCTCAAAAAAAAAACTGGGGTAAGGTGTGACCTCTCTCTTACACAGAGGAAACTTACCTATTGTTACACTGAATACACCAAGGTGATCCATCAAGATTGACATGATCTTGTTACAGTGATGCGTATCTGCCTGTATTTGAATTATTCTTTCACAATATAGCTTTCTTTCTTTCCATCATTCAAGTTTCTTTTACATTTGGTCATAATTTGAATTAAAGTCAATAACGTAGTGTTTTTTTACTGTATCTCTCAGGACTTCAGGGAGTAGGTGATATTTACAACATGCCTTTATTTCTTTTTCTTCCTTTCTGAATCTCTCAGGACCGTGACTTTTGCCTGCTTCACCCTGGCGATCCTTTATTCCTCTCTTTCTCTGGGGAGACACTGCGTTACAAAGGGAAAGAGCCACTCTATCCGTTTTTCGTTAACGAGTGTGCTTACTATGAGAAGGGCATCGCTCTCTCTCTGGCTCGCAGAAGGAGAGTCGTCATTCCATCCATCCAGTGCGACAGAGACCGATAGTCAAGAAGGATGGGGACTCGACAATGGGACACTTTCCACACTGGGGATAAAGGGGTCAAAGTACGGACTCGTTTCATTTGAAATCCACAGCGATGTCTGTGAGGAATGCGCAAAGAAATAATCACATAAATACAATGTAACGTCATCAGCTTTAATGAATATATGCCTCACATTTTCAAACTTCCTAATGCATATGCAGCACTGCTAGAACAGAACATTTTAAAAACAATTCTGAGATATCATAGAGAGAAAGATGAAAACAAAATATAAGAGTGATTGATATCGACGCTTCTCTACATTCAAAAGCTGAAGAAAACAACTTAACTTTGCTTGAATTGGTCTATTTCTAAAATCATCTGTTTTTGTGTCTGTATAACACAGCCGGCAGTGTACCAGAAATGTGGATAGTGTACAAATAAACAGCCATCATTAGATTGAAATTTGATCTATTACAAACATTTCATTTTTAATGATTTCATTATATCAATTTAATTTCATTAAATCAATTTAAATCACAGTAGCCATAAATAAACTATTTCTAAATATCAAATGTAAAAAAGAATATTTCTAATACAGACAGATATTACAAACAGTCACGACAAAAATAAATAAAATGAGAAAATAAATAAATATGATGGCAGAAATTGAGAGAAGAATGGACTAGTATTTCACAACCAGCCACCTATTCTTCCGCCCTCATTTCTCTGCTTTCCTCCAACTCATTTTAGCTCCTTACAGGCAATAACACAACGGGGTCTAAAACTCCCATGTTTATTCATAGTCCACTCCAAAAAGTATCAGCCCCAAACCTAACCACAAATAACACAACTGACTTAAGACAAAAAAAAAGGTGCCTCTCAGCTCCACGGTCTCCATTGTTAGAAAAACAAAACCTGAAATGCATGTTCCCTCTTTTGGAACGAGGGCACGTTGATGTGTACAGAACATGTTATGTGTTCCCAATGACCCATTCACTGAGGACAAACAAATAATTGACACTGGATTGTCAGCTCTATAAAGGTTGTCACACACAAGCAGGTAATCTTTTCATGTGTTGCTTTAACACACAGCATGACTTGACATGCCCATGACGATGACACAGAATAGTTGATGCAAGTAAGTGTAACTGACTTAATGATTGGTCGGTAGGGATGCCTGTCACTTTGGACATCCAGTCCTGAATGGTCCAGCAGAGCTGTACCCTTCTGAAATTCTTGTTGTTATTAAAAACCGATACGCCATTGATGGATTATCTACTTTAGAGCTGACTGTGATGCCTCAATACTAAAACAGACCACTCTTCCAGCTTGATATGGGGTCACATTTTCAAAGGCTAACTATTCTCACAATATCAGGCTCTAAATCTTTCACAGCAACAACCGCCAAGAAACAGAAGCTGAATTGGGTTGAATGCAGTTATCAGAGCAATTCTCTTTGATAGTTTTCATGATTGATTCTGCATCGACTTTTTCTTTCCTTCACATACTTAATTAAAAGGTACAACTGCCAGCTTCCACTGGCCCAAAATACTGACTCTACACACCACACTTGGTGATGTGTTTCACCAGAAATGTTTGGGGGACAAGTGCTTTGTGTGCATTCTGGAGCATGATGTTCCCACAGTTTCCTATTCAGTCTCTGATTATACTGTCCAGACTATTGCACCTTGAGTTCATTGGCTCAAATGTTAACCTTCCATTCCTGATTCAGTGCAGTATAGCATTCCAGGAAAAAGAGCCACTTTGGATTTTTTTCCTTTAGTTTCCCCAAAGAACTTGCATACAAAAGATAATGATATTATTCACTGTAAATACCCTTGGCTTTCAGGTACAGAAAGCTAATGTCACCAAATAAAAGTCAAAATAAAAGCAAAATACTAACAAAAATGTGTGATTATGCTCATATGTTACCCCCAAAACTGTGAGGCTCACTGTGCAGGAACTGATTTTTGTAATGTTCAGATATCTGTTTCATTTCAATATCATTAGGCGAGAAGCAAGCCAGCAATGAGAAGGACAGACACACACGCACGCACACACATGCACGCACGCACGCACGCACGCACGCACGCACACACACACACACACACACACACACACACACACACAAAGACACAGTACATCTGCCAGTACTCAGTACATCGGAGTACATGCCAATTCAGTTCACACACCTGAAAAGTTCACAATACCCTAATGCAAGTCAAAATCATGATGTAAGTGTCAAATCATGAATCAGGACCACACTATATTGAGTGAAATCAGCTAGCTAAAGTGCTCAGGCGGACCAAAAACATCTACACTAACATCAGCTGTCACTAGACAGCTCCCAGACTCCCGCCTTAATCAGGCTCAGAACTGACCCGGAGTCAGCCAGTAACTAAGTACATGACCCTGAGAAACAGACAAGGTTCAACAACACTAAGGCTACCAGAAAGAAGTTAGGCAGTCATCTACAAGTAAGGACCACTAATGGCTGCGTAGGCCCTTTGGGTGAAAGCACACCAAAGTAACTTGTCAAGAGCCTGAAGAATGCATAAAGCTTGAGCAGAACAGCAGAGAACTCCGGGATCAGAAAATAAACAAATGAACAAATAAGCAAACAAACAAACAAATAAATAAATAAGAAAAAGCTAGTGTTTGCCTACCACTCACAGCAACGCAAGCAACTCAAATGCCAACATCTTAAAGCCACCTATGATCTAAAATGAATAAATGTCCAACAATGCAAGGGGTTGACCTATCCCCACACTCCCCTTAGAAAGGGTTTTGGGGGAGTTGGGGGACTCCTATAATAGAGGGGCAAGGGTAAAACGTTCCACATACTCGACGCCCCCGACCGGTAGCGCGACAATGTGACGTCACAGAAGCGCCGTAACCATTTATACTCGCGCGTCGTGGTCACGACACTAGTTGCAATATTCTCCTGAACAGAGGTGTCGCTGTTGTGAAAAGATTAATGCTAACTACGTTACACAGCAGAAGAAGCTGCATTAAGAAACACTAGTAGCAGAGAGCAGAGAATGTAAACGGGCTCTGCTATTATCTAGCCTCTGTGAGGGTACTTCAGACTTTGGTTGCTACTATTCACAACTACCATCATCATTATCATCTAGTTTCCAAGGTGTGTGCACAGGTAGATAGATAGATAGATGGATATATAGATAGATACTTTAGTCATCCCGAGGGAAATTTTAATAATTTAAACAGTTTAGTTAGCTGGCTAGCTAGCTAGCAGCTGGCTGAGTTTGTGTAATTTCCTGAAGTGGAAAGAGATTTTGTTCAGGCCTTAATAGATATCCTTTGTTTGAAAATAAATCGTTTCTATTCTTTCCTCTTAATTCCATGTGTTGCAACTCTCACTGGTAACTTTGTTAACTTATCCAGCAAACTATTAAAAATTCACGACTGTAACAAAACACTGCAACTCTCGCTTGCCCTCGAACTAGTCCATCTTCCTGTTTCCGCCTTGTCGCGCTCGTCTGAAAAAAAATGAGAGGTGCGCTACCTCACGCTACCTGGCTTCAATCCTGGCGCGCCAGCAAGAGTCACGTTGTCGCACTACCGGTCGGGTGCGTCAGGTATGTAGAAGCCCTAAGGGGGTGAAGCGTGGGTGGAGTGTTTGTGTGTTTTTATGCTACTCTATACGCGGTCATGCGGTAGTAGTTCTGGCTGTGGCTGCGTGCCGCCCACACAAGCAGGGCGGCGGCCATCATGTGCAGCGGAGAGGAGATGAGCGCCAGGTAGAGCGACCAGCCCAGGGAGGCGTCCACGCGGTCGGGCAGCACTGACACTCGATGCAGCAGGTCCATGCCGGCCAGGTAGCAGCAGACCGTGGCCAGGGTGCACAAGGCTGGGGGTGGAGAAAGTCCAAGTTAGCTTTTATTGCCATTTCCACACATCCCCATTACCAGACATATACTAAATATTTTTTGGGGGGAGGGATCAAAGTGCAACATAGAGTATTGCACAATAAATAAAGTGGTAGCAAAACCCGATTTTCCGGTTACAGACAAACATCCCAGATCGGCTCTGATAGCACTTGGTAGGTCGTTCCACCAACATGAAACAACAAGTGAAACCAATTAGTCTGGACTGCTGTGTGTGTAGGGGGCGGCAGTGCCAGATGACGTTCCTTAGAGGAACGCAGCCTCTAGGAGAGCACTTAAGTGGGAGCAGACCCAGCAATCACTTTGTAGGCAAGCATTAGTGACTTGATTTTGATGCGGGCAGCTAAAGTTGGAGCCAGTGGAGCTCACTGGACAGTGGGGTATCGTGCCCATTTTGGTTCATTGAACGCGCTGCTGCATTCTAGACCACCTGGATGCCAAAACACAACACATCATGTTTTGTATTGTGTACTTTACAGCTATGAATGTTGTCTAGTGCAGTGGAGTGACTTTAACACAGACTCATGAAGTAGGCTAGAGGGTTATTTTTAAATGCATCAATGACGCAGCTTCTTAAAACAGTTTTAGGTAGTAATAAATTGGTTGCTATGAAGTAGTCTAATAGGCTACAGTTCTATTATGCAGCTCAGCCAACACAATGTGAGCACAGGCCTATTGCTGTGGTCTCAGCTCATGAGCACTGTATACAGATTGTTTTTAAGGAATTAACACCCATGTTATAGCTATAATAATGTGTGAGATACTTCATAATCAGTAAGTCGGTGTGCCTTGGAGTTTTGGTTTGAGCTTTGGTGTGCCTTAGCCCCATAAGGTTAAGAACCTCTGGTCTAGTGTGAACTAAGCCTCACAGACATTGATTATCATACACTGCAATATACTCACCAGCCAATAGATGGAGCACCCCAATCCCAAGTGTGGGGGCAAGACTGTGACATAAACATGCACAAAAGCCTATTATGCCTGCCAGCACCACCAGCCCCAATGACACCAGTGGAAGCAGGAACTGACACCTCCATAAGTCTGTGGTACATACACACACACACACACACACAGAAAGAGAGAGAGAGTTAGTCGAGACCTGCTGGAGTGATTGACAGTTGCAAAACACAATCTAAATGGTTAAGGATATCTAGTGAAAATAATGTTTCCATACCGTGCATAGAAAAATACAACGAGTAATTGTCAGACTTGTGCTGCTCTACAGGATTACAATGTGGTAGACATGAATTCAATGAAAGGAGTGTGTGTGTGTGTGTGTGTGTGTTTGTGAAGGAGAAAAAGAGAGAGAAAAGGAGAGAGAGAGACAGACAGAGAGAGAGAATGTGTGTGTGTGTGTGTGTGTTTGAATAAAAACACATTTTTTCCCCAAATTGTCTTGCGTCATGCTGTGATAATGCAAATCCAAATCTCTCTACTGTCTAACTGAGTCCTGCTTCTGTGAGGTCAGAGAAATCTGACTGAGCAATGTGAGTGTTTGTGTGTCACTGCCATAGGGTGTCTGTCTATTCAAGAATACCACTGACAGAGAGAGAGAGAGAGAGAGAGAGAGAGAGAGAGAGAGAGAGAGAGAGAGAGAGAGAGAGAGAGAGAGAGGGAGAGAGAGAGAGAGAGGGGGGGGGAGAGAGAGAGAGAGAGAGAGAGAGAGAGAGAGAGAGAGAGAGGGAGAGAGACTGGCAGGCAGATAGTGAGCCAGATGGACCACCATACAAATTTAATGCTGGCACATCTAGAAATCTAGAACAGTTCATGACTTTGGGGCAGATTGTGCATGAAGATAGAAAATGCATAAGTAACAAACCTGGTATGCCGTAGGGAGTAAACTAAATGCAGTACTGTGTGCAATGCATGTATGGACAGTCTTAAATGTCTATCCCAACTCTGACCCTATAGTCAACAGTGATACTAGGCAATGGCATACGGGTGTAATAACCTGATTTCTGTATGTTCATTCCATGACTGAGCCTACTTACAGGTCCGTATCATGTCCTCTCCACTGTTGTGATTCCCTGGCTCCTTGTACTTGGGTGTGAACTGTTGTGCCAGAGTGAAACTGACACACTCCATCACCATTTTAGGGTCTGAGGATGAGGGAAAGCAAAATGTCAACACAAAACACACTCCTCCCAAATAGAAAAATCAGATTGCCAGACAGCGGACCGCTGGTGGTATGCCACCGGTGGCGTGCCACTTGCGGTCCGTCGTTGGACCACCACCATCTCTTTAAATTTAACTTGTCATGAATATTAAAATTATATATGGAGTATAACTGAACAAATTTTAGACCAATAGTTGCAAAATATTTGTCTGCAACCCGCCAGAGAACCGATTAGCAAAATGCCAGTGCACCGCCAGATCTGCCCCCAGTGGGCCGACAGTGCTCCGTCAGCCCCTTTGCTATCTGGGCTGTCACACATGCACACTGTGATGTGATGCACCATTAACCATGTCAATCAAAAGAATGTGATGCACCATTAGCCATGTCAAACAAGAAGAGATGCAGAGCTAAACTACTGAGATTAAAAGCAGAATTAAAAGCAGTAGGCTTAGCTTAAACTACGGGTGCCTCCAGTAGGCTACACACAACATCCAGTTTTAATGGAAGATAATATTTACCTGGTTCTTTGTACCAATGGGTTTCTGTAGGCACTTGCAAGCAGCGCCACCACAAACCCACTGTCCCGTTGAGGCGGAAGAGAGAGTCGCTGTATGTCTTTTCATCGAATTCGCCATCAATGAATTCTTCCTGGAGAGCGCGAAGCTCTGAGGCATTAGCCTCGCCGTAAACAGGCGGGCTGATATACTGGTACCAGTGCTGCGTTCCCACGGCCACGGATAGGTACACCGTTGCAATGATGCTCAGGACGCAGGCGATCACAAGAGCTGTGGCGTAGCGATTATCGACCATGATTTTTGAACACCCCGGTGGATAGGCTAGGCTATAGACGGAGATAACTCAGCGAAAGCTGGCTCGCAATGAAAGTTTCTCACCAGATAAATCGCAGCCGGCTACGCAGATGACGACCGAGTGTGATTTACCAACCGGAGAGATATGTTATCCGACCCGCCATGCCCATGACCTCAATTAATTCGAATGTGTGTGGGGTATTCCCCTTTGGTGTGGAATGCCCTATTTTCCATGATATCCCTCGCTGCCTTGTTGCACATCCCGAGGATCCCATCTGTCGTCCTCCATCTGTCAGCGAACAATTCCGCCGACGGATGATGATCAGGCGCGTCCGTCCACCGAGGGTGTCAATACTAGCCTACTGCAATCACGACCGTAGTGGTAAAAAAATAACCAAACTAAAAGTGGCCTATACAGCGAACAACCAAATGTGTCGTATTCAATCGTAGGCTATATCCAGATCTTTGGTCAATATATGACAGATAGCGCAGAATGTCTTGGTTTGTGTTCTTTACTTGGAATGTCAATAAATCCCAATCCATGCGTATTCCTGTTCCGGAAAATGTGCAGCTAAGAGTTCTGGGTATTGAAGTCCTGGGATTTGTCGTTATTAAGTTGTTGTAGCGCAAGCTGTTTTTATATTTTAAGCTCCTACCAGGACTGCAAAATAGTCTTCCACTATCAGATTCTGTTGCTTAAAATGTGTGCTTTGTTCCTCTTTTGTGCACCACATAGCCTATAATTAAAGGCTGCCCTAAAATCATTTTAATGCTTTGTCCAGTTTTGCAGAATATTTATATTTCTGACCACATAGCCCAACTGTCTGAGCCAACCTTCTTCCAGCTTCTTGCCATCATCACCCTCATGTGTAGGTTACAACTGATCAACCTACCAACTTCTTTTCCGTTATTCTGCTTATATATTACTGTATTGCATAAATAGGCCTACTCATATTACAATCAGTTTCACTGGAAATGCATAATATTGTTGTCTGCACTCCATATGGCATACTCCATGGAATGTATATTCCTGGTATTGATCTCTGTATCATATATTTTGTATTGTCAAGGCCAGTACGCTGAAGTAACACGAATGTTCTGAACCAAGCCAAGTCCTTTGATGTGTCAATGTAGTTGGTGAATAAAATCTTATTCTGATTATGATCTGCTGAAATGTTGCTGATATGTTCCTCAGATTAGCCTGATATGCAACAAATGATCACACTCTTGTGTCAATCTATGTCAAAATAAATGTATTTGGGACAGATGACACTGAGTCAGTTTGTTGTGTTAGGCCTACAATTCTTTTGAATCTGGACATAACTTCAAGGTATAGGCCTACTATACTAGATATGTTGAGTTTAAAGCCTTGTGTATGTTCAATTATTTAGCTACTTATGCAGCATTTACAGAGAACAGATACTCCAGAAGGGCTCGTTTAGAACAAGTAGATGGCTTCCGTGCCACCTAGGGCTGCACGATTTGGGAAATATCTAATTGTGATTTTTCTGACAGATATTATGATGGTGATTTGCAATAGTATTTTTTAATGTCAATGTCAAGATTCAGTTCAATATTCCAAATATCTCTTGCCTGCCTAGTGCATGAGAGGCACAACACTCCTGATTGGTGAGCTTCATGCACTCTCTGTCACACATGGAGGATGACATAAAGGGTGACTTCAGGTATATGTTAGACCGGCACATCCGGGAACTTGACTCGTGACAAACGTTCCCGCCCCTTTCGGGGGGAAAACAAACAACCCCTCTCATTAACTCCAACGCAAATTAGGGTCAATAAACGTAATTCGTACAGAAATCGCAGGAGTAAATAATAACAAAAAATACCACAAATCAATATGACCACTCAATACATAACCACTTTGCCGGTCGTTGACCGTGAAAGATACCTACAAAAGCTTAATTCAATTAATATAAAAACATGTCCCTTCAGTCTCCCGAGTAGGCTATGAAGTGGTGCAACAACCCCACTCAGTGACCAGAAGTGTCATACGGTCTTCTCTTCTTATGGCTTGTAGCCATAATTTTCTTCTGTCAGGATTTTTTTTGAGGACATGGTAGGCAAAAGAAACTCAGGGAGGGGTTCTTAGATGTGTGGTTGGTACATGTCTACCGGTTCACTCTGGCTTGTTCTGAGGGAATGTTTTCCCCTCAAAAGGGGCATGGCGCAAACAACCTGCTCTGTGTGACGCGGGTCCGGTTGTAAGTATTGGGACATCAGGTAATTTGGGACAGCATAAGGAAAAAGCATTTTAATTCTGCCCTGTAAGGGCTATGGTAAAGTTAGGGGTGGTAATACATTGCTTAAGCATATAACTAAAGTCACATGACATAATGTACATGTAGGTGACATCAGACAGGGGGGTGTGGCAGCATCAAACAGGAAGTTGACCCCCAAAATCAAGAGGTAAGAAAAATGACATGTGCTTTAGGTGGATTTTAATATAAGGCTGTAAAGTGTGTATGAATAATTAAATGTTGACATCAATGTTGAGCAAATATGTTTGATGTAATATTGCACTAAAATAAACAATCATTGTTTTTAAATTATGTTTATATTAATTTAATTTGAGCATTTTCTTGTTGTTCCAAATTACCAAACATGGTGTGGTAAATTGGGACAGCATGTTTCAGGTTTTTAGGGTATACAATGAAATGTGTCAATAGTTTAGTAATAAATAACCTGATTAAAAGTGAAAAAGTCACATTTATAACAACACAAAACCTCAGTGATGTATCCTAGACAACTTTTAGCAGATAAAATTAGAGGCTGCAGTCAGAGCTGCGTGTAGTGGGCCTTGTAATTTGGGTCAGATCATTTTATGTCAATAATATCCTGACAAATTAGTAATAATAAAGGCTATGTTGTTAAAACAATGAAGTAAAAGCATATTTAGACCTTGTGTGGTAGTGATGAGACATATTATGCAACCTAGCCTAGCGTTAATGTATTTGGTGTGGACTCTTCTGCACTTTGCCTAATATGAGTTTGTTCTCATCTATGAAACTAATTCATTTTACAGAGTAGAATGGCACCCAGGAAAAAGACAGCCAGACCAAGGGAGAGTGAGGTGCAAGGGAGAGTGAACAAACAGGGAAAGTTAAAGGCAAAGTACAACATGTGGAAGAAGAGCAGAATGAAGGGAGCATTGCAGGAGTACAGGGAACTGGAAAGGGCAGGCAACAAACCTCAGCTCCGTTATCTTGCCAGGGCCTGGAATGTCCCAAAATCCCCCCTCCAAAGACGGGTTAAAGGTGTGATCGAAGGACATAAGCATGTAGCAGGACGAAAGCCAGTTCTGTCAGAGCAGGATGAGGCTAAATTAGCAGAGATAATCGAAAACCTAGCAAGACGAGGTTTTCCAATGAGGAAGCCAGAAATCCAGAAGCTTGCTTTTCAGTGCTTTTCAATCTAACCAAATCAGAAGATTACACATAATGCATAACCTTAAAGATATATTTATGTATAACAAATCCATTAAAACATTATTTAACATTAATTTATTTAATTATAGTTCAATACATTCATTTACACCCACAAGTCGGTGTCCCAAATTACCAAACAATTAAGCTCAGAATATAAAAATACAAAAAATGTCCCAATATACCTTAATCCACCCAATATAAAAATCATAAATGTGACATGATTATTTTGTGATTAGATAACTGCATTGGTTCAAAATTGCAAAAACGTAAATAGATAATTGTGCAGCACTAATGCCACTTGATATAGAGGAAATAAATAACCAGTAAAAATAAAGTGTTAATAAAGGTTTTAATCTTAAGGTCAATAATATAACAATGCTGCAATTATTGCAAAGGTCAAGAATGATAGCTTCATAATTCAACTCTCTGGTTCTAAAAATAATATATTTAAATAAAGACAGAAATAAAGAGACTTAAAATGTTTCACTATTTAGATTATTTGTTTTTTCTGCTTAAAGCCTACCTCACCACAAATGAAGAATTTGGTTTAAACTATAACTCATGTGCCACTAACGACTGTAAGTGATTTGAATAGTGAAGTCAAGCTAGGCTAGTAGACGAGTGCACTGAGTAAAAGTAGGCTACACTGAAAACTGCACTCTGTAGCCTACAGTGATTAACACGAGACACGCCCCTAAAGAATGTTGAACATTCATAGACACCTTCACATTCTTGTTACTCAAGCAATGTGGGTATCGAGTCAAGTTGACTACAACAGTCTACGTATTTCATTTTAAACATAACCATGTGAATTAAAAAGTGCGACTCTGGTGGGACTCGAACCCACAACCTTTGAATCACTTCGATTTAACCTAGAAGTCCAATGCGCTATCCATTGCGCCACAGAGCCACCTGTTGAACATGTTTGGACATACACAATTTGAACGTACACGTGTACACGGAAACAGTATAACACATTATATGTCTACATCTTTTTCATAATGTGTGCAGGCTGATACCTTTTACCTGCAGAGGATCGCAGTAACGAAATCATACCATTATATTTTTTACAACATATGCAGGAGTCAACCATCGGCAGCTCTCTAAAAGAGCTGTAACCCAGAAGCTAACGCAACTGTCATTTCATGATCATTCATTGATGGGGTGAAGTTACAAAACCGATTTTGAAAAAAGAACAACAACAACGAAACAGTTCAATATTCATTTAGTTTTCTCAATACAGTTGACATGATTCGTGTGCGATAATGTTGCGACTGGCTAGTGAGTCATAGCTAACGTTAACGTTAGGAGGTACGCTTAACTAACTAGCATCACATTTCCTCGAAGGATACATCAACCTGTTCTGCACTGAAACGAGCTGGAAATAAATGCATGGTTTGAATGCTTCTAGCAGAACGACATGTTACCACTGTCGAATCGAGTAATTCTCGCTAATCCTCATCACCGCTTTTTTTCCAGCACATCTACAGATCTCGTGCTCTGAGCTACCTCCTTCTCAAACCATGAATGCACCAATCCACGGAAAGAACGCGTCCAAATAGATGACTAAAACAACAGATTCACCAATCCTCACTTCTTCCTGTCAAAGACGGAAGTATGTTTTTTTTTTTTATTAAAGAGGTTTGTCATTCCACAATGATCCAAGCAGGTTCATAACGATGGATGAAATGAACGGCGTCTATTTCCACGCCTACGCATCTTCCCAAAATTGATTGTTTTGTAAATATTTTTTACAGAGATCGGCATGCTATTTAGCTTCAATAATCCGTCTCAAATACCAAGATAACCTAAACGGTAGTGTTATTACAATTTTTGCATTTTTAGTCAGATTCTTTCATTCAGCGATTATTTCATTGACCGCATTTCTAACCAGATAATAACCGGATAATTCATAAAACATTCTGTTCTCAGTTGAAATACCGGGGGTCCCTCTATAGCAATCTAGCCTACCTGCCACTTGGAAACATTGAGGAAAGGATTAAGTTACTACTGGGGAGGGATTATTCATTGACTACCTTGCTTCATCGGTTGCAATCGGGTGTCCCTTGCACATAAGCAACATTGTTCGAGTTTGAGGTACAGTAGAATTGCTTCCATGTAACATTAGCTAGCATGTGTTAGTAGGCCAGTGTGTCGTCTAGTTCACAAGATTAAAGCGTGCACAAACGAACCCTTTCTGTCTGTCTATGAGCAAACTGTTTAACACGTTAAATTGACCTAATTTGACGTTTTACCCCCTTTTCTCATTGGTGCTGTGGTAACCTGCGTTGTGTTTGACACTATTCATCTTCCGCTATCTGAATACTTGTTTTTTGTGTCTGTAGCTTACAAATCCTCCCAAGGTATGCCTTCATAGGCACCAACACCACTCCCACCTATGCACAACGCACTTGTCACATAGCTTTAGCTACAATGTAAATAGCAAAAACTGGAATGCAATGTTTGTAGTTTATCTGTCACACTGTTAACCTATGGCGTACAAAATGATGTCTACACTGACTGTTGTATAGGTTGTTCCACTTCCCCCCCCCCTTCAGCTCACAGAATTTATTGTAGTGCTTGCGGGGTTGTAATTGTTTTTTTGTTTGTTTGTTTTTTCACTACCACTGTCGATAGGCTTCAGTGAGACGGGTCATGTGAGACCCTACTCTTATGTTACGCCACGGGACATTCAAACTGTCAAACATATATTTCAATTGCACTGGACATAGCGAACAAAAGGACATTTCCTTTGGGTTTGTAGGCTACCTCAAATTTGGAATAACACAAGGCACATCATCAGCATAGAGACCGCATAAGACATAAATTTAGATCTGTAGGCCTACCATGAAAATGTTGGCTGTCAACACTAACCACGCAACCAAATGCATTCTTTAGAAGATATGAGGGATATAGCTACTGAGGGGTAAGAGAAGAAAATGGGGTCTGTCTATTTTTAGCATATTGGGTAAACCTACCCTACCAAATTAATTTAAAACAACAAATAGGGCATTTAAGTCATGTGGCAGAGAGTTTGCTTTGCTGAGGATTGTTGTTGTTTTTCTTGTTGTGTATTATTAATCTAGGCCTAATGTAATTTCAAGGCTTTTATTGTCTTCCTTATTTGTAAATGATAAGTGATAAATGTATAAAAACATAAAAGTGATCCACATGTTTCTGTCTCTCGCCTGTCCATGCTGTCCATGCTGTCTCAGCCAGTCATGTCCTTCCGGAGGGGTGTGGTGAGGCAGAGTAAGTTCCGCCATGTCTTTGCCCAGGCGTGGAAGGCGGAGCATTGCATGGACGACGTGAGGGTGACACGGGTCACCTGGGAGGCGCCGCTCTGCGCGGCCAACCCCAAATTCATCGCCCTGATCGTGGAGGCGGGAGGTGGCGGGGCTTTCCTTGTGCTGCCCCTCAACAAGGTGCTGACGTTGTTCTGTCTGTCTATCTGCTGTCAGTCATTCTGCATTGCAATGTCATTATGCGCTTGTACTGTATCCCAGCCAACCATGCACATCTCTGACTCTTTCTGATCTTACCTGTTGTATTGTACATTGTTTTTGTTCTTTCTCCCTTAAGGAATGTTTCCTCTATGTTATATGACTGTCCTGTAGTTTATAAATGAGGAGAGTAAATTATCACATTTCAGAATCACAATATCATTAATTTGCATGCACTATCATGACTGCATTTATTCACAAGCAGTGTGTTTTACCTAATCATCAGGGTGCTTGCCTGCAAATGGAAATGATAAGTGTGATGTTCAGTTTTTGAATTTCGGCTTCATAAGTTTGCATCTTGCAGGCTCTCACCTCGGCTGCTGAGTGAGGGTATGTTTCAGCTGGCCATTTCGTACTTGGCACGTTTCTACTGAAGGATGACTCATGCAGATATGTTTCTATTATAGGGAAGAAAAATGAATTAGGTTATCTGGCCATGAACTGATGAAAAGTAGCTGACAGCATCTAGAGACATTAAATGTTATGAACAGGTGGAGATTTGTTTTAACCTGAAGCCAGGGAGATTTCGTGGCTGTGTTTTACATTCTTACTGAATGTGGGGAAAAAAAAAAGAAATCAAATGAGCTAGTTGTTTCATATGCCTCACCAAGGCTCAATAAAGGCATGCAACAATTAGAATGCACAGTAACTGAAAGAAAAAAATCTGTCACCTTTGCCCTTAGAGTGGACGTGTGGACCAGAACACCCCGACCGTCTGTGGCCATGCAGCCCCGGTACTGGATGTTCAGTGGTGTCCGCATGACGACAATGTGATCGCCAGCGCCTCTGAAGACTGCACGGTGAAGGTATGCGCAAGTTTTGCAGCGCATTTGTGCTGTGGTTTATACTTCAAACCCCCCTCACACAAACAACATGAGCACATCACATTAGCTGGTTGTCACACTCAGCAGAGATGTGCAAACAGTCACGCTTGTGTTTAGCATTGAGCAAAATGTGTCTGTATCTTCGGAAACTCTTGGCCTCGTAACAGAATTTCGGAATGAATTGATAATGACATTATGGGGAGAAACAGCTGTATGTCGAAAGATGCCTCCATATATATTTTATGAATGTCAGTGTAAGAATACTGTGATCATCTTGTGTGATTCCTTCCTGATTAGCCAAAGATGACCAATGAGATTATAGGACATCATGCTTAGGTTAAGTTATAGGTTAACCATAAAATGAGTCATGCAAAATAATTTGTAAAATGTTTTGCATAGACATCTGTCTTTTGCATGCAGTCTGGCGGTTAGGACGCTTGTACTGAATTAGAAGTTGCTGATCCTGGCAGAGTTTTTATCAATTCCATCGTAATTAAAACAGGCAGTGTATGCTGATGTTTTCCAAAAGGACATCTCATATGAAAGCTTTAACATACTGAGTAGCCTGAACAATAAACACTACCTGTCTGCTGTGAAGTGCTCAATTACTATATTAGAGCGCTGTCATGTCCTCTGAGTCTGAGTCAAAGTACAAGTCAAGTCCAGTCAAAGAGTGTAAGCGAGTTTGTCAGAAAGTAACCATGTGTAATAGTGTGTGATGCCGTGTCTGTCGGTTTAATCGCAGGTGTGGCAGATCCCAGACGGAGGACTGAAGGCTCCAATGACTGAGGCTATTGTGACACTGGAAGGCCACAGCAAGAGAGTGGGCATTCTAGCCTGGCACCCCACTGCTCTCAACATCCTGTTGACCGCTGGTAATCCTCTCAACTCTGTGTGTGTGTGTGTTTTGTAGTTGGTATGAGTGTGTGTGTGTGACCAGACTCTAAATTTGGATTATCAGGTGTGCTCCTCTCCCCACTTAGGATAATTATCCGAGCCAGAGAGGTTGGGCGGATGTACGGATGGAGCAACGTGATTTGTTTATGTTGATAAGCAACATGACTGTTGCATTAAGAGTTCACAGAGTGGTCACCGAATGCCAATCCATGCAAAAATCTGCAATAAGGGATTTAGGGTGTAAAGGTTGAATATTTCTAGCTTTGTGTTGTATGAGGCGTTATTGTTTTTGCACAATGACTTGCAAGTTTACCCTGAGGCAAAAACATTTGAAAAAGTTTATGAAAACAACTACAGCACAAGTCATGTTAACATTTGTTGCAAGTGTCCACCAACCTTTGCTTTAGGAGTAAACCCCTTTCTTAAGAAGTGCAGTGCTTACATAAAACCAGTTGATTGCTGGGTACCTCTCTTTAGGTTAGGAGTTGACAATGACTCCTAGCCTCACAGCATCAGGCCCTACATTTCACTGCAGTACCCATGGTTGTCTAAAGGTTATCCTGGATCGTATATAGGTTATCCTGGATCATCTGTAGGTTATCATGGTCTGTACAACCTCCACTGGAATTCAAAGGTACACTCTTAAAATGAATGTGTTAGAAATAACACAAACTTTGTTGTCCCTATCTGTACATAGAGCTGTCTTAAATACAACACAATTTGTGTTATTTCAACACATTCATTTTAAGCATAGTACTTTAAGTTCCGGAGCAATGATCCCATCGAAAACTGAGACCTGATAGTGCCAGGCTAGCAATGCCTTGAAGAGTCCTGTGGTCATTTGTATTTCTCCTCTGAGGATGTTTTTGCATGACAGCTCTCCCTATGCAAACCCAGCTAGATTAAGTATGCATACTCAGTATTTCTTCCGTCAGTATTTTACATCTAATTTGAAAAACACACCTGGTTGTGACCACCTCATAGCTCAGAGCTTCATAGCTTGTAAAGTAAGAGTAGTAGCCAACAACTGTATAGACACTGTATAGACCCTTTCAACAATAAAAACAAAAACAATGCTTGAACGTTCTATTTGGTTCCCAATCTACTTCCTCTGCATTAAGATAACATATGGAATGTTAAAACGGAAGCCTTGTGGGGCCAACTATGATGCTGATAATGGAACTCTCTTGAAAGGGTCTATATACACTGGGGAGGTATTCAATTTGACCTGTCGCTAAGCGCCACCCTTAGAATGCTGATGAGCCAATGACAGTCCAGCCTCAACGGGACTCAGACATCAGCTCGGACAACTCCATAGGAAACAACAGGGGGCAGGCATAAAATGACAAATTAATGGTTATTTATGAAGTTTATTAACTCAAAAAACCCCAACGGATAACCATGGTCAAACGTTTTGCATTGGGGACGTGTAATACTGATAGCCGGTACCCCGAGAGGCTAGAAAACGGGTATATTTTCATCAAAAGTAGCCTACAGCACGTCTCTCGCGTTTGCAACAGCTCGACGTAATGTAGGCAACTAAGCCAACAACGTGGGCACAGGTTCCCTGTTAAATCCCAAGATGCTCATTAACCAACTACTATATTCTTACTACATCAAATATTAACGTAACCTAACATATCTTAGTATCAATCTGAGAAAGTCATTTGTCCCCAAGCCCATTGAACTGTTCAATGCCTCACTTAAGGGAAGAGGAGAGAGACTTCTCTGCATAGTCTGTCTGCCTCTCCACCCCCTCCATGTTTAGTACTGTCTGTCCACTAGCCACTTGTATCACTGTCTTTATGCCTCACTGTTTGAGTGCTATATTAGCACATTAGCACATGTGCATAACCCCCCCTCCATGCCACAGCCGAACTGTGGCCACACTTATACATTTTCATAAATAGTTAAATATATAGACTTTACTTTACTTTATTTCTGCATTGTTGCACTGTTGACTTACTCATTTGCACTATCACCATGACCACTATCACCATTGCACTACCACCATGACACTCATTCACACAGAGCACCTTAGAGCACCTTACCATACCTTACTATGCACAGAGAATCACAGGCTCAGTCCCTGGCTCAGTCATTGCAAGCGCCTCTGATTTATAAATCACCACTATGTGGATACTGTTTTTAGAATTGATTTAGATTAAGTGTTAGTTAGTATAATTTGTATTTTAGTATATTTAGCATATTCTTTATCTTCTACTGCCCTTACTGCTTAGTTGTGTTTTTATATTATATACTTTAATTACTCTTTCTGCTGTTAAAGAATGTGTTTGTGTTGTATGTATGCTGCTGAGACCTTGAATTTCCACTGGGGATCAATAAAGTATCTATCTATCTTTCACTAGCTAGCTAGCTAGCATTAACGTCAGTGGGATTTGCACGGCTACTCGCCACAACTGCTTGTCACCTAGTATGTATTCTAAAGTTTTGAATACACCCCTCCATAGCATAATTAAGTCCCTTTTGATAGCTTCTGGAGGAAAGTAAATCCTTTTATCGACCAAAACGTCCTCAAAGCCTGCTTTCATATACTGTCAGCTGCCATTGTCCACAATGTATTTCTAATCAAGTCTGGTTTGATTGTCCGAGTTTTCACACGGTAACAATGGGGGGCGGGGCTTAGCGACAGGTCAATTCCTAGTGCTATAGGTTGGGAATTTCCCACAGTGGTCAATCAACAACCAAGCCTATTTACCAAAAACAAAAGAACATCTCCTACAGAGAAGGTTTCGAGAGCATTTCACTGGGGTTATCAAGCAGGCATCTTCCTTCATCGATGTTCCATTGAATTAGACCCACAACACCTCCAACAGGTTCAACAGTGGTTCATGGGTTTGATACCTATGCACAGAACCATTTATTTTTCCCCATCAGTACTACCACTGTGTCTCCACTGTCAGTCACTTTTCATAAAGTCAATGTGTTTAATGGTCTCTTGTGGCCAGGTTGTGACAACTTGCTTTGCATCTGGGACGTGGGGACGGGAGAGCTGGTGTACCAACTGAGCGATGCCCATCCAGACCTTATCTACAGTGTGTGCTGGAACAGGGAGGGCAACATCATCTGCACCACCTGCAAGGACAAGGCTCTGCGCATCATCGACCCTCGCCGTGGGACCGTCCTCAAGGTACTCCGCCATTCCCCGTTCTGCAACATACACTTCTGTGGGATCACTGACATTGTGTTTCCATGCTCTCCAGTAAAACATAGGCCTACATGAAATGAGTTTGAATAATAAATATGGCTACTTTAATAGGTCAGGTAGTCACTCACAGGCCAATTAGAATAGACCAAGGTAATGATTTTAATTTAATGACATTTAAATAAAAAATGTAAACTTTCTTAAGCTTTCATTAACCAATCCTGTTTTTCATGTTTTCATAAAAAACAAAGTGACAAAATAAATGTATATTCACTCAGAACAGGCTGGACAATTAATTGAAAACTCTAATTTCTAACCTCTTACCAACCCTACATCATTTGACACAATACATTAAAGATGTGTAAAGATTTGGAAATGGCAGGACCTTAGATTATTGCATGCTATTATCAGTGAATCTATCTTGCTAGCTTCCGCCAGACCTCTGCACCATAGACATCCCCCACCCACACTGACGTCAGTGTGTTGTTTGACATTATTGGTGTTGTCGTTGTTGTGCAGCATAAGTTGGCAAAGGACTTGTTGCTTCCAATAATGAAGAGATTATTTAAGAGGTATATTAAAAAGGCATTTTGGATAGATTTTTACACCATCTATCCCAAAATGTGTATAGTCAGCAGTGTTTCCTCTACGTTTATTAACAGCCTAAACTAGTCAGAGGTTATTGGCCCGTCCAGTTTCAGTTCACATATTATATATTGTATTGATGTAGCCTATTTAAAGCATTAACTTTCTTCTCAGTGTTTCCTCTTCATTTAGCGGTGCCACTGCTTCAGAATTAGGGGAGACGCAAAATATTGTCTGGAAGCATAATAGGCTAAATGCCCTCCACTGGCGGCTGAACATTAACCTGACTCTCGCCATATGAATTTCGCTCCGCCTAGCTCCACTCATCCATCTGGAACCGATCCATTGGAATGGTGTTTCAGAAGGCTGGGCCTAATCAAAAAATGCTTGCATATGATTGAATAAGCCACTTATCCGTCATCTATTGACGTGCTACTTCAACCACTCACATCGAAGCCAACCCGTGACGCTGATAACAGTCTCACAGTCGCTTCTATGCTATGTCACATCTATGAAACTCCCGCCCTGATGTGTGTGAATTTAAAAGATAATTTTTCACGTCAAGAAAGTACTGTTGTTCGATAGACTTCAAAAGTTATCCATTGAAGTCTCCATCCATTCAGTGGACTACATCTCTCGTCTCGAACGATGTACGTCACCAACGTAATGAAACGATAAGAGCTGTTATGCTAGTTAACGGTTGCATCTTGCTGCCTGCTATGTCACTTAACAGTATGTAATGTACAGTCTATGGACGAATACAACTTACCTGATGTGTTTAATCCTCTGACTCATGGTATTTTCTTAGGCAAGGAAAGCCCAATTAAGACCTGTTGCTGGTATGCTTATACAATCTAGTGTGGCTGTGAATGAGCTAACGTCACTAGCGCGACTGATGGGTTTGTAGTCATTGGAATTAAGATCTTTCACAATGTTGTAATTCAATAGTTACGAAACAAACTGCAAATGTCTTTACATGAAAAATTGTCTTTAAAATGGACAAACATCATATGGGTAATTCAAGGCACAAGTCAACCGGGACCAGAAAATAATTTCTTTTTCGCCATAGACTGCCGTTAGCCTGGCTAGCACCACCACTTCTCATTGAGACGTGGTCTGGGAACCAAACGTTCATTTTCTCGTATTTGAAAAAAATGCCCAGATCCGTTTATTGGGTGCCACGGATGTCTATCAAATGCGTCTGTGCATAGCTCATCATCGTCTTGCTTTCCCCCCTGTTCTGTGATTGGTTCCCTATCTCAGGCGAAAATTTGCTCCATGGTCTCCAGGCTGCCTTAGCAGCGTGAATCAAATCGCGCGCAAGGCAGCATGGGAACACCCAGGCTAGACTGCCGTTCAATTTTTTTTGAAAGATAGGTCCCATGGAGGCAAACGGAAGGGGCGGGACTTCACCACTCTATAGAGCTCGTAAGTCCCGCCCTTTCCGCTATCCCCGCTGGACCTCTAGATTGAAAAATCGTTAATGCAAGTGAATGTGAGAAAATAATTATTTTCTTGTCCCGTTTGAATTTTGCCATGAATGTGAACATATGTTGTCTGTGAATTTTTAATATAAATTTTCATGTAAAGAATGCTACAATTGAGCGGGTAGAAGTTTGATGCGGTTAAACTTTGTGTGAGAGCACTTTGTGGACTACAACTTTCCGCTAGACGACAGATCACTAGTTTCCCATAACAACCATCAGTTGGTCGAGATGTAGAGGGTTATTAAGATCGACTTTGAACACAGTGAACCATACAACTTTACAGTCAAACTGTATCATAGTGTTAATGTGTTGAGTGAAGCTAGACATGTTTCAAATATTTTTGTTACCATGTGTGTTTATTCCTGCCGTTACAAAAACTAGCATCTCAGCTAATGTTAGCGATGAGCTCACGTCACAGGCGACATGTAGTCTTTCTCGTTATGTCTTTTTCACAACTGATAGCCGAAGAATCATATAATATACTGTCAAACTCGTAACATGAAAAATTATATTAAAAATTCACAGACGACATATGTTCACATTCATGGCACAAATCAAACGGGACCAGAAAATAATTATTTTCTCACATTCACTTGCATTGACGATTTTTCAATCTAGAGGTCCACTGGGGGTTTAGTGGATGGGCGGGACTTACCAGCTCTATGGAAGAGGTCCCAGATGGATGTGAGTGAAGCTAGGCGGAGCTAAGCGGAACGAAATTCATCTGGCGAGAGTCAGGTTAGCTGAACATTGCAGTTTAAGAATAAACAGCAGTGCTAATCCGAGGTAGGCCTACCTGTCTAGTTTTATTCCATAAATATATTGTTTTTATAGATGTTAGTGGCATATATGCGCTATCAAGAGCCTCCATGTGCTACATGTTTGTCAAGATCGCAAAAACTACAATTTTCGCAAACTTGGTGGAAAGGTGTAGCACAGGCCAAGGAAACCCCATTCATTTCTGAAGCTGATCGTATAAAGTATTTCCCATATCGTAGTCTATAGGCCTAAGCTCGCTCGCAACAACAGCAAAAATGAAACTGGAGAGGATGTATCCGCGAAGACACCGCTGTTACATTAGATGCGCACTCAATCACGAATCGACGCAGTAAAAAAAGCAACGACTGCTGGTAGTAACGAAGGTAAATTGCAAAACATTTTGTATGCACTCGCGGTGATGGCCTAGTAGGCCTAATGTGAATCGCGGACTATAAAGTAAAGGAGATTTGCACCAAATGTGTTGTGGGTTGTGTTTTTACAAAACCTAATTTCTGTAATAAACGAAGTAAGCTAAAGTTTCTCCATTGTCAACGTGAACTGACGTGTCAAGTGACAATGTGGTCTAATGCATGGGTTAACGTGACGTGAGTCAGACAGAAGATGGGCCTGTTTTAGTTCCTAAATCCTGTCCCTCTCAAGTCACGTTAGGCTAAATGGTGTGATTAGCAACTAGAATAAAAAAAAAAAAAACATCCCGGGAGCCGGGAGTGACACCCTAGTTTTTTCATACTAACTTTTTTATTTCTTGTACGGGCGCTGCCGCCACTGTTAAACAAATTCTAGAGGAAACACTGAGTCAGTATACCCATGAAAAAAAAACAAGATGCAAAACTGTAGAGAAATGGTCACTGTGCTTATGTCCAGGTGAAGGAGAAGGCCCATGAGGGCACCCGGCCGATGAGGGCGGTGTTCCTGTCCGACGGGAAGATCCTCACCACAGGGTTCAGCCGCATGAGTGAGAGGCAGCTGGCATTGTGGGATATGGTGAGATGAGGACACTGGCAGCAGTTGTGTGTGTGTGTGTCTGTGTGTCTGTGTGTGCGTTTATGTGTGTTTGTTTATGTGTGTTTTTATATATATATGTGTGTGTGTATGTGTTTATGTATTGTATATAGTGTGTGTGTGTATGCATTGTATATTGTGTGTGTGTATTAATCGTGTGTATATGTATGTGTGTATTGATCATGTTCTCTGTCTTCTTGTGCAGAGGGATCTCACAGAGCCTATGGCTATCCAAGAGATGGACACCAGTAATGGAGTACTGCTGCCGTTCTATGACCCAGACACCAACATGGTCTATCTATGTGGAAAGGTACCTATGTCTGACTGTTTTTGTTTGTTTGTCTAGATAGGAAAGGTACCTATGTCTGTCTGTTTTTGTTTGTTTGTCTAGATAGATTTCTCATTCTAATCGTGTATATATTACATGAACATGAATAAGGAAGCTCAAACATTTTCACATGAAACAAAGTGTTGTTACATTGAATAAAAGAAACATTGATGCATATGCTGTCAGTTTAACCGTTGGAGTCATACAACCTGATGAGTGACATTGGTGTTAACAATAACAGCCTCTTATCCAGTTAAATAACTACATGCATATGAGTATTAATACGAACATTCACAAGATTTAAGAATTTCTATCCTTCTGCTGTCCAACAACAACCACTGCTCTCCCCTACACACATGCACTGTAACATTATGTTTGGTGTGTTGTAGGGCGACTGCACCATCCGCTACTTTGAGGTGACCGATGAGTCGCCGTATGTCCACTTCATCAGCCTGTACAGCAGCAAGGAGCCCCAGAGGGGTGCAGGCTTTCTCTGTAAGAGGGGGGTGGACGTCAACAAGTGTGAGATAGCTAGGTAAAGGCTATGCATAACTACACATACATAGTGTGGGTGTGTGTGTATGTAATGGAAATATTTTTCCCTTTCTCTCCTAATGGTCAAATATACCAGGTTCTACAAGGCACTCGTTCCTTTTTGTTTAAATAAACAAGCTTGCACAAACAAATCACTCTTCTTATCACACTCTGTGACTACTTGTCTCATTGGCATTTTGCCATTGCAAACCGGCAAGACCAGATTCCTATTTCTTAGTTGGTACTGATAAATTTAAAGATACAGTGTGTTTTTAATATTTGCACTTATCCCTTTCCTCTGCTTCTGAAGCTCCAACATTTTTGGATTGGGACTCAGGAGTCAGGGCTGTGTACAGAAAACTGTACAGAAAGTGTTTTTTTGTTTGTCTGTGGGATTAAGAAGGGCAAACATGTGTTAACTATAGAGTTTCTCATTCTGTTCTTTACAGGTTCTACAAGCTTCATGAGAGAAAGGTAGAACCAATCTCCATGACTGTTCCACGCAAGGTAAGCAACTGGTTCTGGGTCTAGAACAGAGTGTCTGGAATGTTCTCTGGTTGGGTCACCAATTATGAGTGTCCTCTGGCAGAAAGGGGGTCAGAACAAGTTGACCATGAATGTCTGTCTGGTTAATGTTTACACATGCAGGGCAAATCAAGCGTGGTGTTTTGAGTGTGCATTGCGTCCTCAGATTTAATTAGTAATGCATGCAGTTTTTGGACCTATATGTATCCAACAAGGCTGTTCAAGAATCAGAGTACAAAGATTAAGTACATTCTTACTTCCTCCCGCTGCCTCTCCCTCCTTTCTCTCTTTCTTTCTCTCCATACATGCTCTTCATATATGCTCGTCCACTCTCTCTCTCTCTCTCTCTCTCGCTCTCTCTTTCTCTTTCTCTCTTTTTCATTACTTTCTGGCTTTCTTCTCATGCACATTCTCTCACTTACTTTTTGTTCATTCTTTTTCTTATTTTCTGTCTATTCTCTTCCCTTGCTTTCTCCTCTCCATGCACCCCCCCCCCCCCCTCTCTCTGTCCATTTTCTTGCTCTCTGTGCTCTTCCTCCTCCCCTCCCTCCCTCAGTCTGACCTCTTCCAGGGGGATCTGTATCCCGACACGGCGGGTCCAGAGCCCTCTCTGCTCGCCGAGGATTGGATCGCCGGGCAGGATGCCCCTCCCCTGCTCATCTCGCTGAGTGGCGGCTACGTGGCCCCGGCCTCCAAGCACAAGGACACGCTGAGGGGCCGCCCCAAACTGCCCCTCCAGAGTGCCAACTCCGGACCTGCCGCCACGGCAACCCCTGTCACCAGGGAGACGGAGGTCGAAACTCCTGCCCCGGCAAACGTTGTCCAGGAGACGGAGGCTGTGACAGACAAGGCTAGGAAGGAAGTGAGTGATGTGAACAGGGTGATTGGGTGGGATCTTTTTACAGCTTTAACAGATTATTTTAGTCTCTTCCTCATTACTGTTTTTGTCTTTGTAATTTATAATTTAACACCCCCCCCCCCCCCCCCCCCCCTTCCAGGAGGATCAGCTGAATGAGATCCTGGCTGAGGTGAGGGCTCTGAAGGCGGTTGTCCTGGCCCAGGGTCAGCGCATCGACCTCCTGGAGAGGCATTTGGCACGCATTGAAGATGGAGACGTCTGATGTCTGCCTCAAGTAGCACAGTGGTGTACCCACTTCCTTCTAACACCATGCTACCCCCCCACCCTCACCCCAACTCATAGCCTTACAACATCCTCTTGTAGCTTTATGATATTCTGATGAATCATGGGACATGTAGTTTAACCGAGGACTAGTGAGGTACGAGAGTTCGTAAGGACAGTAAAGCTGTCAGTGAATAGGATTGAATACTAAGCATAACATTGTACTGACATGAGACTAGATAATACATTCATTACACATACGCTTGCATTAATTTAAATTATGAAGAATCACTAGTAACATGTTTATAGTGTTAGAAGCAGATCTCAGGCAGGGCTAGTAGATATTGCTTGAACTGTTGTTTCCAGTAAAGGAAAAAAAAACTGACTGAAAAGAATAAGAAACTTAGCGACCTCATTCTCTACATTGTCCTCAAGGGCTCATGCGTCAGGTAGTTTTTCTTTTTGCTGCTAACTATAAACTCCAGATCACTGTACTCTCTGAAAGTGTGCATATAAAGTACTGTGTATGCACAGCCTCAGGTGGGTTGGGCTAAACAACTTGTTCCCACTGTAGCTTTTCTATGGCATCTATCTTGGCATTACAATCCTCCAAATTTATATTTTATGGATTTATTTTCTTTTCTTTCTTTTTAAAAAAAAAAAAACAAAAAAAATGGAGCCTTTGAAGCTATTCCACTAACTAACATATTTGCTGCACTGTTTACAACAGCTGAATTGTGGTTGATAATGCTGCATATTAGCATTCCAAACTAAATAAGACTGTTGTGTGTGATTACCTTATCTCTAGGCTAGTTTTTGTATATGACCATTGTTATTTTTTACTACCAGATATCTTGAACTGTGTAAGTCTTAAATAACGCAACTAGCTCATTTAACCAATCAGCGTATGACGCTGATGGAATTTTGTGTGTGAGTGTATGTGTGTGTGTGTGTCTTTGATTTTGCACTTAATTATTAAGTCATGTTGAGAGTGATTAATAAGCAATATATGCTGATTAGCAAAGACGTTTTTTTAGGAACCTCAAGATGTTGATTCAGCTTGTAGGACAGCAAATACGACACTTGCCTATCCCTAGGAAGGTCACAGTAATTTTCTGTACATCATATTACAAATGTAATTATCCAGAACATCTTAGGTGGCATCATGGTCGTTACAATCAAGGAAGGAGCTAAACTCTTCATCCTCATTTCTGATTCGTCCAACTTTTTTATGTGTAAATGCATATATGCTTTCATCAGTCGTAATTTTGTGTGTTTTGAGACTAGCTGTAGTGCTGAGATGAAATCTCTTGGGCTTTCCAAATAAACACTGAAAACACTACTTCCACTTTTGCTGTGTGGCGTCCGGTCATGGCTATCTTTGTGGCACACCTTGGATATGCAAATTGGGTTCATTTAGTTTAAGAACCAAAGGATCACAACAAAGGATCAAGTCCTTTTAGGCAAGTCCTCTCCCCTCAGTGGCCATATTGCAACCTACTTTAGGCACTTACTGGGCATCTATTTCGGGCAGAAATGCATGTGTGCAAGGCTTCACACCAACCTCGCTCCAGCAGTTAGTTCACAACACATGATTGGCACGATGTATTCACAACTCACCACATGATTGGCACAATATATTCACATGTCGACTACACTATAATGACCAAACCATAAACAAATCAGTGGACTCTCGTCAATGAAAATACTAACTTAGGCAGAGCACCTATCTTCAGTTCTGTTGTGAAACTGCCTGAGATATGCTTGGAGGCTGACGCAGATGTGCCTTGCACTGTGCTACTACTGATAGCAGCAGTCACTGTAGCAGTAACAGGATGTGGTCACTGAGCTATGTAGCGTGCAGGCCCATCTCCCTCTAACCTCAGTCAACCAGTTCCTTCCGGTCCCTTCTGCAAAACATGCGCACCCATCTCCACAAGGGCGAGGGTGTTAACAAGAGCTCAGCTCTTGAATTGGTGTGTTTCTCTTAAAGGGGCACTTTGCTGCCAAATTATGACAATTTCTCAAAAATAGGTGCATAATGTGATCAAATGTGATCTTTCAATTTTGTCCCCAACAGGCTGCTATGACCATAATGGTGATTTTGTATGTAGGCCTATGTAGATACATATACATATTCTAACACACACATGTGTATACAGTACTGTAATCTCAGTTAATGGAAATCAACTTGCTTCATACCCCTCATCTTGGCTGCTTTGAATATTCAACTTCCTCTTTTTTCTCTCGCTTACTTTTTCTGTGAGATATTTCCTTTGCGCGGTTCTAGAGAGTATTTAAGTTTCTTCCATCCAGAGAGGAAAGGCTTTTTCTCATTGGGCGTGTAGCTAGAGGCTTGGCCACTCTCTTTCCTCTTCTCTTCTCTCCTTTCTTTCTTTCTTTCCTTCAGTCCTCTACATGTTGTTACCTACCTTCTACTGCCCCACCCTGCATTTTGGAGGATTTGAGAAGATAATTTTGCAGAGGTCATCTGGACCGTTTCTGAAAAGTGCAAAGGTAGGTTTTAGACATACAGTTTTGAACCTCATGAATGATATACTTGAAGTGTTACCTTTTAGTTGGGTCTGTTTGCATCGTTGCAATCTAATTTTTTTTATCTCAATGAGGTTTGTTTGACAAGTTGTTCATCTCATTGTCAACTGTTTTCAGTAATTTCAGTCCCTCATATTTCTGTATGTTCTTTTAGCTTCATTTAAACTTGGTTTATCGTATCACCTCATTCCAACATGATCACTAAAGTTTTTCAGTGGACACCTTAGAAAAGCAAACATCTCTAATGTGTTTCACTACTCTGATTTGAATAATGTACATAATTAATAATCTATAAAACTATAATATAGGCTTTAAAAAAGATGCATTGCTCACCTTCCACGTAAACATTACCGCCAAAACACTAACGCCATCAAATAAAAAAAGAAGTTTGCATTAGATGGCCGACAACTTTCTCTCCCCTAAATGTACGTGTGTGTGTGTGTGTGTGTTGTTTATTGTGTGATGGAGAAGTAGAAAAGATCACTATTGTTTTACTGTAACTTATGATTATAGTTTGTGTGTGTGTGTGTGTGTATTGGGACTGGGTCACTTATTGATATCATTCACTTGGGAAGGCCCTTCCCCCAACTTTCTCTTCAATTGCCTAGTCCTATTTCTCTCTCCCTTCTCTGTTTTAAATTAATATTGTATTAATATAAAACCATAATTGCCATTATTTGACAAAAGGTTACACTGGGTCATGCTTATAAATAATCATCATCCATTATGAAATGTATTATCCATCCAACTAACATTAGTCAGTGGTTAGCGGCATCTCCTTCATTGCATTTCATTATCAGTGTAGGTTAGCATCTTAGGAGTCTCGGCACAGCCCCTCATACGGAGCCCCTAGAAGGTCAAGTGAAAATAAAAAAAAAATAAATAAGAACTGATGTTGTAGGTATGTTACAGTAAATGCTGTGCACATTAAAATACATTGTCAGCTCAATTTACCAAAACTTGGGTATAGACAATTTATTAAATTGTGGCCTCATTTTGATAAATTGATATAACAATGTACTAACCCTCCTGTTGTGTTTGTTTTTATGTTTACTAGTTTGTGTTCCTGGTCAAAAATGGCCGCTGCATTATAACTTGTTATACATCCATAGTGACACACATATTATCATCTAATGTTGTGATAGACCTTTGTATCAACTTGTGTTCTATTGGATAGTACCAGTTTTGTACTTCCATTTGCTATTTATGGCCTGCAGGCCTCACTGACCTGAGCTCATGCAAGTCAGAAAGGGGAAGATTCTATTGGAGAAAGGTTCCCATCGGGGCTGGCATAGAAGCAAAGAGGTGTGTGTAGTGAGGGTGTGTTTGTGTGTGTGTGATTTAATGTACAGAAGCACATATACAGTCCATCTGATCAATATGTGCCTGGACTTAATTTTATACATGTGACCATTTTCTCACCCATTTATTTCTAATGGCTAGTGATTTTTGACCGGAAATACACATGGGTGTTCTAAAGTTAAATAAAACACTCAAATTGTTATAAAAAACATCAAAATTTGTTTTGTGTGTTCAGATGCCCTGTGTTAACAAAGTCAAGGAGCCTCATGGTAGTCAGAATAAGTTAACAATATTTTTGAGAGAAAAGAATTGTCAATCAGTTACATTTCACCGTGAACACAACAGGAGGGTTAAATATAGCATGTACTGTACATTACATTGTGAGCTTCATTTAGTAAAACGTGCACACATGTATTAAATTGTAGTCTATATTTTAGTCAATTTAGTTCACAAACTATGTAAACACAGTAAAACACTTGCTCTTCTTCTCATACTCTCATACTGTGTCTTCATATTATAAAACCATGGTGCCCTACTGTATCAGTAACCATTTTACTTCCTCACTTCCTCGTGTGGCTCCACTGCTCTAAGCATCTGCTTCTTTCTGTCACAAGAAGCCGTTAATGCAGGGGTATTTGTCTCATCAGTTGTCAATGTTCAATGTTCCTATTGAATATTGAAAGGTAACACTAACTGCTCCTTATTTGACAAAACGTTCTTTGCAAAACTATACGCCTTTTCAGAGGTTCACATCTTTTAAAACGGCGATATGTCTTGTTTTCAGTTAAGACATCACCGTCCAAGATATCCTCTAAGGTTACTCGCGGGACATCAAGTCAAATTAATGTGGTTGGTGAAATTTACTAGAAATTGTTGAATATAAATACCATGCATGCATGCACCCAGAATTCTTACTCATGATTTTACACATTATTTTAAAAATGCTCCCAGAGTGTTCACTCTCTGCCTGGCTGCTCTAGAGATTGGCTGCAGCAACTCAGGCTAGGCAGCACCGACAGTTGAAAAATGACTAGTTTAATGATTGCTTGCTAACACCTAGTTTCATTTATTTTCCCCTCACCACCAACCCCTTCCCTATCTCTCTCTTGACACTTTAGCCATAATGACTAATAGCAACACACCTGGTACAACAATCGGCGTCCTGGTGGCCCTGTTCATAATCCTGTTTGGTCTGCTGGTGTACCTGTATCGACGTCTGAACCGTGACACCGAGAACCAGTACACTGTGCGCAACATCGTGCTCAGTGAAGGAGGCCTTCGTGACCGCGTGAGGTCAGGAGTCATGGCCATGGAGGCCCGGCTGGGCATCCACCTGTGGCCCAGACCTAGACCCAGCAGCGAGGAGGAGGAGGTCATCGGGGACAGCCAGCCAGCGACGAACGAGGATGTGGAAACTGGACAGAACGAGCGCAGTGGGGACGTTGCAGCGGAGGATAAGAATGAACACGCAGATGAAGGAGACGACTCCGAGGACGACTACTCGAGCATGGGCGGGACGGACCTTCGGGAACGGGCCAAACTGATGAAGGATGTCGACGAGGGGGACGACCAACAGGAGGGGGAGAGGAGAAGAGGAGGGGAAGGAAAGGAAGAGGAGGGGGAGAGGGAGGTTGGTGGTTTGCTTGTCAACCTCCAGGAGTTTTCAAGCAGCGCCATTTGGTCCGAGGAGAAGAAGGACGAGAATGAGGATGTTGATCTGACCGCTTTGTGAGAGGACAAGAGGAGGGGGTGGGGGGTTTCCAGGCCAGGAATATCATGTACACATTATAGATAATTATCAGTAGCTTTGAGACAGCAGTGAAATTTCATAGGTGGTTTTGAAAAGCAAACATTTCATTTTTTTTTTATTTACAGACATTTATTATGTCTTGTAGTTTCTGGAAACTTATTGACAAATTATAATTTGAAGGTCCACTCAATGTCAATAATCAGTTCAGTGTCGGTTTGTGTGTACATTATACTGTAAGTTTGCTATGAAACAAAATGAACTGGAGAAAGTTTAGCCCAGCCTATACTCGGGTTGGTCGGGAGGATTATGAATGTTTGCCATAACTGACAGGCATACATACTACTGTTCAAATGTTTGGGGTCACAGGTTGTTTGATGAATGCCAGGTTTAACGGATGCCTACAATTATTTCAATTCAAAATCATTACACTTGCCCCTGAGATTTCCTATTGATTTAGCCATACTATTCAATCTCATTAAACCCTTTTATTTTATTGAAAACATGGACATCTCCCAGTGACTCAAAACTTCTGAATGCCTGCAATAATGTAAATTGATAACTAGTATCTCCATAAGCTAAACCTGACTGAGTTGTACATAGATTTCAATGATTTTGAACTTAATGGGAAGGCCGGAGACACAACAAAACTGAATACCTGTCTGTTTCTCTCAGTTAGGCCATTTTGTCTTCGTCCTTCCCAAAGTTCATTAAACCAATGCTGTAGGCTACAGGCTTTGACCGTTTTATTTTATATTTTAATTCAGGTACGTTTTTAAATGTCTTGTGTGTGTGTGTGGCCTACCTTTGTCAATAAACATCTCAAGAGGTCTTTTGCTTGCTGATGGACATGTCGCTTCAATTTAGCCACACAGATCTGGAAGATGAAACTTTAAATACAATACAGAGTGCAGAGTGGACAAGATCAATCATTAATTTCATTTCAGATCATTAGAGTAGGCCTATCCCCCCCACACACACACCTATGTTCCCCTAGGCTACTAACCACTAGATGAATAGTATATTGTTGTTTCTATGCACTATATTGACAATGATGTACAAGTACCCACTACTAGGCATGGGCCAAATGATTCTATTCCGGGAATCAGTTCTTTCAGTTCCCTCCACCTTCACAAATCGTTCGTTGGATTCGTTCTTTCAGTTTCTGTTTCAAGTCAAAATATGCTTTAAAACACCGTCTCGGTTGTCTTAAGTCAAATATCCTTTAGAACACCGTCTCATATGGCCTGTTACATCATTTATGTAAATATCAAGCTTAATATTAAGCACATAAGTGCCTTTTTCCATAAATATACTGAATGGAATGCAGTAAGAATCAAATGGCGTCTTCCAAGTTCTAGAGCTGGCAGGCAGGCACGTAAGTAAAGCCAGGCCTATCATTTGTTTACCCATGGCAACGCAGTTGCTACCTGCTGTAGTACTCTCATTCACGTTTTAGACTCAATCGCGATATACGGTCGAGGGAGATGAAGCTCTGTTCGTTTGTATCTTTTATTACGTGACCATATTTTTGTATGTTAAAAAAGAACCAGTTCTCTTGATTTTTGGAATCAGTTCTCGTCGTTCACCTTCGGGATTCGTTCTTCCTGACCGAATCAGTCGCAAACTGCGCATGCCTACCCACTACCCACCATAAAGTGTATGTTGGCAATGTGCCTACTTCAAGAAAAGAAAAGTGTGGCAAAAAAGAGTGTCACTAAAACTAGATGTTTAAAAGGTTGTTCTTACAGGATATCACACTTGTGGATTGTGGATAGTTTGCTCAGTGTAGGCCTATAGAAGGCACATCTTGTGGGAAATCTACTTATTTTCATAATTACATTTCTTTTAAGCCACAGCGTGTGCAAAACACCCTATGGTGGTGCCATGGGTTAAATGCAGCCTCCAGGGCATCGTTGATTAGCCCATCATAATTGTCCTAGCTAACATATTCTGAGGATCAGATCAGATATATTGTTTTAATATGTTTCAAAGTCCTACTCCTGGCATACAAGGCCCTATACCCCCACCTACCTCACTGACCTCCTAGAAGTCTACACCCCTGCCCGCTCACTGAGATCCTCCTCAGCAGGCCTAGGCCTACTGCATGTCCCTAGTGTGAACCTCAGCACCCTGGGAGAGAGGGCTTTCAGCTACATCGCGCGGGTCACGCCCAAACTGTGGAATTCACTGCCAGACTAGCCTACATCAGACACTCAATAACTGACTTTAAAAACAGACTTAAAACCTATCTCTTCAAGATTGCTTATAGACTGACTGACTGACTTTTACTTTTACTTTTTTAGATTACTATAATTTAAATAACCTTTTTGTTTTTGTTTAGCCTATTTGTGAAGTGACCTTGGGTGACATGAAAGGCGCTCTAAATAAAATGTAGGCCTATTATTATTATTATTGTTAATAAACTAAATTTCGTCTCTGTGATTGAATCAAAATATTTGAACTTATTTTTTTAAAAATAGGCCTATCTCAAGTTAGCATCAGATAGCTAGTTAGCTATCTAGGATAGTGAAAGTTGGCTACCGGTAAATCAAACCATGGTTGATCCAATAGGCGCAGCTTTAATCAATTGATTATAATGTGTTTCCACAATTGATTTTGTTTACTTAGGCTATTGTTTAGGCTTACTTTTGATTTCGCTATTCATGTAGGCCTATGAGCCCGCACTGCTGTCAAGAATTGGTGTAAAACCCAGGCTAGTAAAAACCCTCAAAAAGGCCTATTATTTCACCTATTTCGCGGCCATGGATAAAATTCAGAGACCGTTGAGACGTCATGACGCAGGTGCTACTACTAGGCCTACTGTACATGTAAACGCGGGAATGTTCCCGTCGGTCAACACTCAGCTCCCATATTAACATCTTATTCTGAATATTGCTTTACAATACGGCTCTTAATCGGAGTGGTGTGTATTGTTACCGTAGCCATTTGATTTCTGATTCTGAGCGAATTCCATGAAACTTTCACTATAGATATGATGAACATTAAATACTCATGGTGTCGTGGCAATTCCGATAAGAGGGGATGTAGCTCAGTGGTAGAGCGCATGCTTCGCATGTATGAGGTCCCGGGTTCAATCCCCGGCATCTCCACGGTTCTTTTGAAACTACACTAAGCCGCTTCCGTAGTCAGTTTTTAATTGATGATTTGATTGAAATAATAATAAAAAAGACGATTACAAATCCATAACGAAATAGCTTGAAAAACTGTTACAACCAGTAGCTAAGCATAGCCTAACAAAAGTCTTGTATGAAGAACCATGATGAACATGGGCGGAGCTGATAGCCACAGAAGTCAGATGCTTAACAGTGATTGGGTCGTTTCCATGTACTCAAGGCGTGGTGTGCCCACACACGAGCAATCACTGTGGCTTGCTACTGAAAATATTAGAAATATGGCTCGAATTATGCCTGTGGGATGTAATGCATTACCCACGAAACCTGAAGATAGAACTGAATAATTCCTATACCTTTGTCGCGGGGAAGGTCTGCCAAAGAGGTGTATTCCTCAAGAGTCTCGACTGCAGCAGCGCGAGACAGACAGAATGTTTATTTGAAGATGGATTCTTGTCGGCATCTATAAGTATTTTCCGTTAGAAGGCGGCCTTGACATCGGGAATCCGCCACTGGTAAATATGCTTTTAAAATGGCAAATGATACATAGCATAGCTGTTGTGTTCTGTTATAGCCATCTAAACGTGTGACTGCAAAGTGAACGGCCTTTATAGACGTTTCGTGGATTGCAATCCCTTTCACGGCATCATCATTCAGTCACATCGGTGCAGAATGGATCATTATCGGGTGCTATCTGCAGATGCTGTCCGTGGTTTAGGCCACTTGGCACGTTTGATTAGCTGGCTAGCTACTAACGTTAGTTTAACTAGTGGTGCAGATTGCATTCGCGTGAACGTGTCTCCATTTTGCGTTTGGCAGACGCAATACGAATTTGTGACCACATTTTCGTTTTGTCGAATTAACTTAAATGGGTTGAGAAGCCTGGACTACATTGTGCATGGCCATAATTTAGCTGTCACGCATAATCATATGGGAAAAAATGTAACTCAGCTCATTGCTATCTGCACTACTAGATGAGGTGATGATGTTGACAACCTTATTGTTACGGTGCATCCTTAATCAGCATACAAGTTTATGTCTTCTTCCCTTGCTTCCCGTTCCCCCACTCTTCTTAGACATGGAACCCACTGTAGGGATCTGTCTAGCAAGCGCCGCTGTTACTGCATATGAAATAGGCTTAGTTGTTACGAGCAACCGGCTCTATGCAATCATCTGGATCGATCGAGCATCACTAGCCTACCGTAGATTAACATTAGCCTCCCTACACACACACACAAACACACACACATTCTCACCCTCACTCTCTCTCTCTGTCTCTCAGGTGTATGATGTTGCTAGCATCGGCTGTGGTCGTATGGGAATGGCTAAACGAACACGGGCGCTGGCGACCCTACAGCCCGGCCGTCTCTCATCACATCGAAGCGGTGATCCGCAGCGACCCACGGGGAAGCAGTGTGGTACTAGGCCAGGTTGACTCGAGGCTGTCGCCCTACATCATCGACTTGCAATCCATGCACCAGTTTCGGCAAGACACAGGTAAGGATGCACGACAGACAAACGACCTGTTAGCGTTATTGAATTGATGTCGATGTGGTTTAGGCCTAGAGTGACAATAACAGACAATTGTTGCTTTAAACTGACAGTTGACGAGAATGTGACATTACCGTTCCACAAAACCCGCAACCAGTTTGATCATATTCACAACCCCTCCCCTGAGACGCTGCCAGGTCCCCTTGTCACAACAACTAGCTTGCACACAACATAGCAGGCCTGCTAATAACCATCTCTGTGCATGTGAGAGAGAGCTTATTTGGCGTTGTTTTCATGCTTCACACTATTGTAAAAGATCGACGCCGTAGAGGAAACGGCAGACACAAGGGATTGTATGCTAGCATGGTTTTTGGGGTAAAGCAATTGCATATCCCACCCTGCACGCAGACAAAAGCTATTGTACTTGATTCCGTATATGAAGGGAGACTGACTAGGGAATGTATGGGAATATAGGGCGAAATGAAGGGAGGGGTGTCATTATGGAGAAATGGGGTGGGGGGGGGGGGGGCGCTTCTGAGAGGGTGTGTGTGTGTGTGATGGAATGAATGAATAAATAACCTTTGTCTTGAATTTCATGGGTTGTCAGATTGGTTGACATAGTAATCATGTGAAATCTGGGCTCACATTATGTTTGGTCTCAGTATGCATACTCCTGGCAGGACACACAGAGGCAATGCAGGCCACCCCAGGCCTGTTTGAATGATGTTTTGGGCTCCAGGGCTGGTAGCCTATTACATCATTTGGACCCAATATGTTGATGATGAGATTATCATGCAAGGGTTGATCCTTGGGTTTAGCCTTTGATCCTTATTCTTGTACTTGAATGAACTTACATTAAGGACATTGTAATAGCAACAGGTTGTTTGTTTGTGTGTGTGTTGGGAAGGGGGATATATTTGATTTTGCAACTAGGAGGCCATGATCTGGTTGTTGTGATTTTATGTTTTTCATATTTCTTCTTTTCGTCAGGGGGCAGGGGGTCAAATACCCCTCCACCTGTGTCCCAAGGCCAGGGGTGGGAAGGTATGAACATGCCTATGGTGCACTAGGGATGCTTGAGTGTGAAAATGTAGTCCACCTATTCCTTTCAATTCTGAAAGGCTGTCTTGCTCAAAGGAACCTTGTTTGTAGTGCTGCATGTAATTTGGGTCATCTCTCCCTCTGTGTGTGTGTGTGTGTGTGTGTGCGCGCATTTTGAAGGTTGCAGTGCATCTTACTGTGATGCTCCACAGAAACTCCCATATTCTGCTGGCCTCACATAACAATATAATGAATGTTTTCAACTGGATCAGCTCTGTAAAACAGGGCAAAGTTAGGTCTAATGGAAGAAAATGGAAAAGAGGATATAAAAAGAACAAACCTAAAAACAAAATGATACAGCCACACCCCTAGTGATTAGATTACAGTATTGTTTTAAAACCCCAATTCCGAAAAAAGTTGGGATGCTTTGTAAAATGTGAATAAAAAAGAATGCTATGATTTACAAATCATGTCAACCCTATATTTAATTGATAATAGTCCAAAGACAACATATCAACTGCTGAAGGAAAAAACTGCTGTGAAAAAATATGTTCATTTTGAATTTAATGCCAGCAACACATCTAAAGAAAGCTGGGACAGGGGCATGTTGCTTCACCTCTTCATTTAACAACATTCTGTAAATGTTAAGGAACTTAGGAGACCAGTTGCTAGAGTTTTGAGAATGAAATGTGGTCCCATTCTTGCCCGATATAGGATTTTAGCTGCCATTTTAGCCCTTCCTTTATTGAGAAATACTGTTTAAATATGTGCAGAATTAATTTTGGCATTGGTTTCCTGAAATATTCTTTCTCTGAAAAGACACTGTCTGGATCGATAACATTATATGTTGCTCAAAACCTGTGTACATCATTCATAATTGATTGTGCCTTGCCAGATGTGTAAAATTCCCATACCGTAGGCACTAATGCACCTCCACACGTCATGGATGCTAGGTTTTGAACTGAGAACTATAACAAGTTGGATACGTTGGATAGTTGAGCAGTCCTTCTCCTCTTTAGCCCAGAGTAGTCCATGATTTCCAAAAAGAATTGCAAATTTTGATTGGTCTAACCATAGGATCTATTTCCATTTTACATCAACTTTTTTGTAATTCGGGTTGTATACCCCAATACAATATAACTGTATGTGATCATTATTATGTCATTTTGGAACAAAAAACTCTTCCTTATGTTCTCCTATTAACCCATATCAACCATTTGAAACTGTTTGTTGTGATTAAGTAGCCATATGAGATTGTAACTTCCCTCAAAATGGTCTTATGATAGTCAGCAGATACAGTCCCTATCAGGGAGTAATCATCACTCCCTGTCACCTTATGAGACGTGCTAGCAAAATATACTAGCACCTATGTTGTTTAGCCTCCTTGCTAGAACGCCCGCTGTATCTAAAAACAACAAACTTATCTACAAAACATCAATTTGTTTCCTTCCATGAAAGGAACTTTCACACACACATTCTCACACTCACAGAAATAAATTAAAATGATGTTAGGACATCCCATAACTATTGTGTAAAGGTGGAATCAGTGAGTTTTTGATTTTTGTGGACCAAAAGAAGAAGACAGTTCACAGCGCTGCTTTCTTGTATTTTAACTTTCTGGAACATCAGTTTGGTAATGATAAAATAATTGCTGTGCTGCTAGATAAAAGCAGTGTTATGCTATGCTCTTCTTCTTTTTATCTAGACTTTTAAAATACCTGCACCTGCTAAAAACTAATCAATGTGTGCAGTCAAACCCTCTTACTCATTTGGAATGGTGGAGACATCCATTTTTAAAGACATAATTGGCAGTCCCTTTGGAATATTTCTGATTTCTTTATACACTTCAGGGCTCTACAGTGCGCCCATTTCACTCGCATATGCGAGTAAAAATGATGCCGTGCGAGTGCAAAAAAATATTTAGGCGCACTGGTGCGAATGACTTCTAACCATGTCAATGTTTGTCTACAAAATACACTGCAACATCAAGAAACATTACTGGTGCAAACCATAGAATCACGTCGCGAATGCAGCATAAAAACTACACCTCCCATCAACGTTAGCAGTTTTGCGTTGTGACTCGCTAGTAGTCGCTTCTATCAAATCCAAGAGCGCGCAGGAAAAAGCGGAAAGTTAGACTAGCCAGCCAAGATGCAAAGATTGAAGAAATTAGTTCTTCTATCCACCGAATTCATTGGATATAGGAGGAACAGGATGAGATTCTGAGAATGCAGTGAGAGAAGGAAAGGTAACCTAACATGCCTTTTAGCCCAGTTGACGTATTGGCTGCAATATGCAAAATATAGCTGTAGCGAACCGGCACAAAAGTAGCCTCCCGTAATACTCCCATTTTATTCAAAGGTAGAACGCTACTGACAACTCCAGGCTTCCACGCATGCTTGTTTGTTTACACCGAATACAAGCTTAAGTGCAAAACGAAAGTAGGCCTAACATTTGCCTACTGCCCCCATCAATGCAGATATTTCAAATAAAAACTAAAAGTATAAAACATATATCCTTGATTAGCCTATGTTGGGTTTTGTGGAAGAGGAAATGGACTGTTTTAGTAGTAGTATTAGGCAGTATGCAGTCAGATAGGTCACCATGGGCATATTTGGATTAGCTATAGATGGATTCACAAATAAATAAATTAGCCTACATTTGGCAGGATACTTGATATACAGGCTAAATGCAAATATGGCAATGTATTATATTATTTTACATTAACAAAATGTAGGAAAATAGAACAGACTGAAAATAAAGTAGGCACTGATCTTTAAAATCCTGTTTCCTGTAGCCTAAATGTTGTCAGTCATTCTTAATATTCGCAATTGGTGCACTGGCATGTTTAACTGTTAGCTGCAGTATAATGTTAGATTATTTGTAAGTTAAGTACAGAACTGACTTTGCGCCCAAATTTTTGTCTGTGCTCCTACATTTTTTAACTTGGGCGCACAAGTGCTCTTGAAAAAATATGTTAGTGTAGAGCCCTGCACTTTGATCAATTACGTTGAAACACAGTCACAGATAGCAGACAATTGCCAGCTGTTAAGCATTCCCAAAAATACCCACTTACAGTTCCTTTAATACATACATTCTCTTCCCCACTCACTCTCCTGACAGAATGAGGAGCTGAGCACACACAATGTCTGACTTGTCACCTACCACTGGTGTAGACAAAGGTGTATTATCATTTGCTAATAGTTGCAATATTTTGGTGTCTACAATGATTCATTAAAGGATTTCTAGATGCTTCTCCCTCCCCCTTCTCCCCCTCATTTCATATCCTCACCCTGCTTATAGTGATACTATTTTGGTGTCATTGATCCATATGATGTTCATTAAAAAGGGTTCTAGACATTACACCTTCTCCTGCTCCTCTCTGTAGAGCAGTGGTGAATCTTGTTGAATTTCCTGAATTCTGAATTTTTTTTTTTGTTTACAATTTTTAGATTTTTTTCTCATACCAGTTCTGTGTAAGTAAAATGTATATGATCAATTGCTAGTATTGCTAAGTAGTAGTGTTAATGTTTTGGTTTCTTTAGTCCAGATGGTTCTAAAGGGTTTCTGAATGTCTCTCCTTCCCCTTCCTCTCTTTTCAACTGTAGTGTAGCCTATTTAGTGTAGACAAAGACAATATCTGACTTTTTCCTACCATTGGAATATAGACAAAGGTCTATTATCAATTGCAAGGAGTTGTAATATATTGATGTCCTATGGTTCATTATAAGGATTCTAAATATACGGTTCATTATAAGGGTTCTAAATATACGGTTTATTATAAGGGTTCTAAATGTCCACTCCTCTCCTTCTCCTCTTCCTCCTCATGGTGCAGGCACCCTGCGTCCGGTGCGCCGCAGCTTCTATGACCCGACGTCGGCGCCGGGCCACGGCTGGCTGTGGGAGTGGGAGAACGACTCGGGCTCGTGGACGGCGTACGACACGGAGGTGAGCATCGCCATCCAGGCGGCGAGGGACCGCAACCAGCCCTGGCTGGACCTGTCGCCACTGGGCTTCTGCTACCTGATCGACCTGCAGACAATGACCCAGTTCAACCGGCAGACGCAGCGGCGCCGGCGCATCCAGAGACGCTCGGACCTGGCCTACCCGCTCGTCACGGGACCCCTGCCCAGGGCGTGGGCAAGTGGCATGGGCGCCCCGGGGGGTGGAGGTGGTGGTGGGGGTGGTGGAGGTGGTGGGATGGGGGGCAGTGGAGGGGAAGGAGGCATGGGGGTTGCTGGCGGGAGGTTTGGGGGTGCTGGGGGCGGTTTGCTGGGCGTGGGGGTGTCCGGGATAGTCACCAGGGGCAACGGCAGCGCCTACCCAAGCGGCGCTCTCCCAGCCTCGGCCATCACCTCGCTGGGGCAGCCCTGCTCGTGCCAGCAGTGCATGCTGGTCCTGGGCGTGAAGACGGGCGCGGGCTTCGGCGGGGTGGGTGGAGGGGCACACACGCTGGGACGGAAGCCCCCTCCACCCTTGCCCCCGCCCATGCAGACTAAGCCGCCCAGCCCCAAATCGGGACCCCCACAGAGGGGGTACTCCTACTCGCTCACCCTCCCACACCCCCCGTCCCTCTCCCGGGTCCTGGCGCCCCATCGGAACTCCATGCTGGTGTCTGGTGGGGGTGGCGGTGTGCTGGGCATGGGGTTTGGCATGGGTGGTGGCGGTGGAGGTGGCAGCGGTAGCGGCGGCACGAACAGCAGCAACGGCGGCTTCGTCCACTCCCTCTCCCTGCTGGGAGCGGCCACCGCTGGACTCTCTCTCTCCTCCGTGCCCACCTCCTCCTCCGTCCTGCCCTCCTCCTCCTCGTCCTCCTCCACATCGACGTTCTCGCGACCCCCGCCGCCCCCGATGCCTCCCCCGCCTCCGCCGTCTGTGTCCACCCCGACTTCCTCCGGGGTGCTGCCCCTTCCACCCATCTCCACGCCGACGACTAACGCCACTGGGGCGTCCGGGGCCGCTATCATCAGCACGTCGTCATCCGCAGTCACCGGTGGAGGAGTAGGAGGAGTTGTCGGTGGTGGTGGTGGTGGTGGTGGTGGTGGTGGTGCTGGCGGCGTCGGGCAGGCGCTAATTTCCACCACGACCAGCTGCGCTCCCACGCCGTCAGCGCGTGTGCTGGGCCCCGTGTCATCGGCGTGCGCCGCACCTCTCCCCCCACGGTCCAGTCTGGTCGGACTGAGTCGCCCTGCACTACAGCGCATCGCCATGGCACAGTCACGGGCACTTATCGCTTCAGGGTGAGTCTACACACACACACACACACACACCATAATATACAAGCACGCACACACACACACACACACACACACACACACCATAATATACAAGCACGCACACACACACATACACACACACACACACACACACACACACACACACCATAATATACTTACTGTAGGCCTTGATTACAAGGTTGCGGTCATCTGTGGACATCTGCGGTCACCACCGATGCGTAGTTCCTATTTCACTTTTCAGAATCTGTTCAGAGTCCGCTGTCCCAAATTGGAGGATACATTGACTTCTGCTCAGAACCACTCATGCGATGACAAAATGTACCTCACCATATTTTTTTTGCAACAGCACCCCAACAAACACACACACAGACACACACACACCAGTGTTTCCCATACATTGACTTATTTGTGGCAGCCCACCACAATATCAACAATGATTTTCCAGGTTGTACTAAATTGTGCTTAAATCTGGTTAGCATCATAACCACGCTGCGCTAATTTGTTAAAAACGGTTGCATTCAAGTTAATTCTGCAAACCTACCACTACAAATAGAATTTAATTCTGTGGGAAACACTGCACACACACACACACACACACACACACACACACACACACACACACACACACACACACACACACTGTAGTGTATAGTACCTACACACAAACGCAATCTACTTTACAGTTGCAGCCATCTTTATAACACTCTGGGCCAGATGTACTAACGCTTTTGCGCCCACTTCAGGCGTATTTGTTTCGCAATGTGCGTGTAAAATCATTGCGAGGTATGTACAAACAGGCCGCAATGATGTAAAAGCGCAAACTGCCTGTCGTGGGAGCTGAAAGTGGCAGATTGCGTTTGTCATGTCATGCATATGCATTCATGGGAGGATCCAGGGGAAAGTGGGAGTTTAGCATAAAAAGATGGGAGGGGAAGAGTAAAGAGTGCCTAATTATTTATTCCGCGGTATGTACAAAGACTGCTCCTGAAAGCGCACGTCTATTCTGCGCCTAAATACTTCCGCCTTGTAAAAGCAGGTGTTAATCCAAATTGCAGTTCAATGCGTCAATAAGAGAACCTTTTAAAGACAACAGAATCGCTATTTAGAGCACCAGTTTTTGTGGTGAAAGTATTTGTAGCCTACTACCAAAAGCAACCTCAACTTTCGTTGGCCTTTCGAATGTCTTACTTTCACTTTCACGTCATTCACTTAAACTTTCCTACTTGCTAGATTTGACCAATCTTCCATAGCCTACAGTACGTGCACAAGTAGTTTGAGTAGAACTACTGATCTTCATTATCTGCCTGCTTGTTTACATTTTATCATGTATGGTATTATTTCATGATCGCTAAACGTTTGATTCTTTTTAATGTTGTCATCAGTTAACTTCATTCTACTGCGCTTGTATGTAGGCGCTGCCATTCAGTTGTGGACGTTCGTAAATTGCGTTTATGGGCGGAGAAAGGCAGAGAAAGGCGCAGTTTACACTAAGGATTGAACGATTGATAAATACGACGGAAACTTGGGTCTGACAGCGTTCGCAATCTGCGGTGTGTCCATGACGCTGATAACGCTACGTTCGCAAATGTACGTACATCTGGCCCTCTGTGTTATCTGCTTCCTTAAATCACTTCCCTTCTCTTAAGTAACATTTAGAACATTCTTAGTCTTGGTCAGTAGCTTAGCTTAAAGGTTGTATCAGCGATAGTGGGGATACGTCACTTCTGTTGACGTTCAAACAAAACAGAGAGCTAGCTTGCTACTCCCTCCCCCTCACTCCCGTGCAATTAAAACTCTCCTAAGCGCGCATCTCGTCGGTTATTGGTTGAAACACTTTATTTTGCCTTTGAGTGGGTTGCCAACCCTTGTTGGTAGCAATTGTTTTTCTGTACAGATCTCGGAGCCTAGGCTGCCTACAGAGACGCGTTTTTTGACGGCCTGCTTAAGGGGCAGACAGCTAGTGGATCGTTAGGAAAGATTAGATGAATGTGATCATTTATGTTTGGGCCTTTTTTGGGCCTAAAATCGCTGATACAACCTTTAATAGCCTAAAATTCACTGACAATACTGCTTATGCGCAACGGGAATAGTATTTTGAAAAGGTGTAAGATGTTTTTTGATGTTAATTGACTAGATTGATATATGGTCCACCACTTTATATGTTTGTGTGGGAACTCGAATTTGAAACATGGTCCACACACAAAAAAGCCTACTGTTGATTACTGAACCTTAACGCCCTGTACCTAAATGGTTCGGTACGAATATGTGTATCTTTACACCCCTAATATCAAAGCTTGATTTCATGGCTAAAAGGGATTTAACCCCCCGGGTTGTCTGACCATCCTTCACATATGGAACTGACCAGTGTCAATGTCAAAGTGAATGCCATAACCCTGTGAATTGTCCAGGTTGACTGGCTTGGTTTGAAAGGACAAAAGACAAAAATGGTTTGAGGTTTGAAAGTGGTCAGTCACGTGTTTACCTTAACCCTTTATGCTATGCAGAAATGCATTGAGGACATTTATCACATTAAATCCACGACTGACTTTGTGTCAGTGCTGCAGAGGCACTGAAGTAAAAGAATTGGCAGAAGAGTTTGTCTGTCTACTCTTTGAAAGGAAGATGGCGGTCTTTTACTGGCATTAAGAATTAACTAGCCAGTAGGAATGAATTCTGGTTTTGGTATTGTGTTGCTTGTGGCAGATATTTTACAAGGATTTGTCTGCCAGTTCTGTGTGTTGGGAAGGCTGGGGAATTGAACAGACCTGTTTTTTTTCTGGAGTAGGAAGGGGTTTGTCTTCAGTGAAGTGGCTTCTGTGGAATTTGCACAAGAGAGTGTTGCCTACTGATGAGACAGAGGCTCTCAGTGATAGCCATAGAGAGAGAGAGAGAGAGAGAGAGAGAGAGAGAGACAGACAGCGAGAGATCGAGAATGAGTAATTACAGAAAAATGAAAAGAGAAGGATTCATTGAGGACAGAGAGGAAGTGGTGTCAGACAAGAGATGTGAGGGCCTGAAAGAACCAGAGGGTCACTCTCATTCTGCCAAATCCCTCGCTCACACCACTTATCCCATGACGAGACCCCCCCCATCTTTCTCCCTCTCTCCCCCCTTCCTCCCTCTCTCCCCTCTTCCAGTCCCTTTTTCTCTATCTCTTTCTCTCCCACTCCTTTACCCTCTCCCTATCCTCCACCCCGACTCCCCCCCACACACACTCCTTCCCCAGTTCCCATGCTCAGTTCGTTCCAGGGGGTCACTGCCGAACCCCATGTTTGTGTGAACACGGGCCACGTATCCACAGCAACCTTTGTCACCCGGCCCAGTCTTCACACATATTTGCAAAACAATGCCGAGAAAAGATGGTGGCTGGCAGAAAGGACGAGAGAGAGAGAAAGAGAGAGAGAGAATTTCTGAGTTTGATTGCATTTGTAATGCGTCTCAGCAAGCCAGAGACGGAGACAGTCTAAAATGCCTACACAGTGGTGTGCTGTTTTCACACCGCACTGCTGACTGATTGGAGAAGAGCAAAGAAAAGAATGAGAGAAGAGGAGTGGAGAGAAAGCGAGATAAAGAGGGGTGGAAGAAGAGGAAGAAAGGGAGGAAAGAATAAAGACAAATTCAGGCTCAGGCCAATCACAGACCAGGACGCTAATTAGAACTCTGTGGCCTAGGCTACAAGCTAAACTTTGACTAGCTTTGAGACATGACTGCAAATTATGCAACTGTGTGAATAGAACCGCTTGCAACAATTATATTTATTTTACTCTTGTTTTGTTGTGTGGGTCTGACAAAATATATTCGGTTTTGACAAGATGTCACATATGAGTTGCTAGGGCCCACTTATCTGTGGTTGATAGCCAACAGGTGATTTTGCCACATGTATTACTCACATTGGCCAGCAGAGGGTGATCCCAACTCCTCTGTGTAGCCTTCATGTACTGTATATCCATAGGGACATTATTGGAGCAGCAGTAGCGCCATTTTACTTAATATAATTATAGACAATATTTTTTTGCTACCTGATGGTTTTAGCTGAAACTTCCGTTGTGTGTGTGTGTGTGTGTGTGTGTGTGAGAGAGCGAGAGAGAGAGTTGTGTATCAAGTGTTGTAAGCTATTTTATAGTGTTGAGGCTGTCACTTCCTATGTGGAAGTGAATGGCTAGCATTTTGTTTGTGTGTGTGGAAGACAGTGAGTGTTTGTGTGTGAGTGTTTTTTGTATGATTTGTGTGTGTGTGTGTGTGTGTGTGCGAGAGAGAGAGCGAGAGAGAGAGAGAGAGAGAGAGAGAGAGAGAGAGTGAGCCAGTGAGGCTCTCTGGCATATGTTGGTGTTGTTTGTTTGTATGTTTGCTAGTCAGGTGAGAGTTTATCACCAGACGGTGTAGCCTGCTGTGTAATATAAATGTCTGACGTCACAAAGCAGGACTTTTCCCTCATCCTCTCATCTATCCTTCTGTTTCCCTCTAACTCCTTCTCTCTTTCTATCTCTCCCTCTCTCTTTCTCTCTCTCTTTCCCCCTCTCTCTGTCTCTCTCTCTCTCCCTCTGTGGGTTAATCTCTACTGATCTCTCCTTCATTGTAAGAGCCATAAATATCTTCCACCGTAGCTATCGTGACTATCCTACTCAAATGTCAAGCAAGGAGGAGTGAGTGGCATGAGGTGTGAAACACCAACATCATTGTGATGAGATTTTAGCTGTTGCATTCCTAAGTTTGTGTATGATTTTTCCCTATGCACTTTTTTACACAGTGCTCACAGTTTTTTTTTTCCCTTTGAGGCCACAAAGTAATAGAATACTAGATGCGCGCGCAGCCGTGGGGCAGAAGACGCTTGGTGGCCGTCCACAACGTTATAAACTTAACCTAATAGTCGGCTGCTGTAAGCTACAATCTGAATTTTTTTGTATACCCCTGTTGTCTCAATGATAATAACATCTCATTTCAGATTATATTTCAGAGTTTGCCGTTCATTTGCATTATTAATATAACATTGTATTTTCTCATTTTTGGCAAAGAGAAGCATTCCGTTAGGGATATTGAACACATTCTCTAACCATCGTGATTTCGAATTGGTGCAGTTTTCTGCACAAAAACTAATTTTATTCTTTTCATAGAGAGCACTGCTCTATGCTGTTCTATGGTGCTTTTCATGACGTTGCATAGAAATCCATGTATGGTTGTGACATTCTATTTTCAGTTTAGCACAAGGCCCTTGTAAACCTAATCATTTTGATAATTTCATTTCCTTATGTGGTTTAATGTGGGTGTTGTGTCAGACGTGAAAAATTGTTTTGGACATACTGACACAGAAAAGACTGAGGTTAAACCAAAATGAATGAATGTACAGTAAATTGCCTTGGCCTTGTTGTGGTAGGAAAAATGTAGTTATAGTTATAGTCTATTCCCATTGGCAGTGTCTTTGTGTGTGACTTGTTGAGTGTTGAGTTGTCAGAGAATTTGGAACATAACATCATCCACATTATTGTGTATAGGCGTTTGTAATCAGCAATTTTCAGATGGCTAACGTTATGAGAAGATTGTGCAGGGGTGGGTAGTAACGTTCTACAAGTACATACGCACATGAGTAAAAAAGTACTTTTTTCGTGGAACGGCAACTTTCCATATTCCTTTTTCAAAACGGTACTTCTACTTTTACTCAAGTACATTTTTGAGCCAGTAATCTACTCTTTCCCTCGGTACATTTTCAATTGCCTTTCGTTACAAGTACAAGTTTAGACAGCGTAGCAACGGGATGAGAGGTATGACATGACACAGAAACTTTCGCCTATATTAATTTCTGGCCAGCATCGTTCAACAATCACGTTGGACAAGGAAAGTAGGCCTACAAATTCATGTACAAGCAAAGTAAATGCCTCAGAAATTGAGCACACAAGTTAGTAAAAACCTAGCATTCGTTTATGTAGCCTCAATGTTGCAATGTTGCCTCATGACTGCAAAGCAGAAGAATCCGCTGGCAATGGATTTGAAGTGACTGCTTTTCATCCCGTAGCCACTTAATGCTTACTCTGGCTATGGCCTACACAAGTGTGTCAGATAATATTAAAGTATATTAAATAAAATATATTTGAAATGGGCTGTTACAATATGTTTGCCTATATGATTTGCCTACATAGAAGGAGAAAATCAAATAGGCATAAAGGATAGGCCTACTTTTAAAGGGCCATCAAGAAATATAAAAATGTAAAAACAAAATACTTGTTACTTGAGTAATTTATTAACAAAGTACTTTTTTACTTTTACTTGAGTAGATTTCTCAGATGGTAATATTTACTTTTACTCAAGTAATTTTTGAAGGGAGTAATTGTACTTTTACTTGAGTATAGATTTTCAGTACTCTACCCACCCCTGAGATTGTGTTTGTCAGGTAACAGGACTTTAGGTACAGAAATGTTTCTGGTACTCTGTGTTGCAAATCATTGAATTCATCATGCATTGACTCCTATAGAAATGCTAACATGGCAGCAAAATTCTCTCCCAAATGCCCCTTGCCAAGGTGAACAGCTGAGTTAGTGGGTATTGGTGCCAGGACGTCAATAGGATTTATCCACCAACACACCTGTTCTCTCTTCTCTCACTCTTCACTACCCTGCCTCTCTCTCTCTCTCTCTCTCTCTCTCTCTCTCTCTCTCTCTCTCTCTCTCTCTCTGTGTGTGGGCGCTTGTTTGTGTGTGTGTGTATATGTATATGTGTGTGTGTGTGTGTGGGGGGGGGCACATGTTTGTTTGTTTGTTTGTTTGTTTGTTTGTTTGTTTGTTTGTTTGTTTGTGTGTGTGCGGGCAGGTGCTTGTTTGTTTGTCTTTATTCCTGTGTGTATTCAGTGTGTGCATATGTGTGTTTGCCATGTTCATGTATCTGTGTGTCCTTGTGTCTGTCAGTCTGTGTAATTATGGGTGTGTGTGTGTGTATGTGTGTGTGTGTGTGAGTGTGCCTCTGTGTGTACGTCCATAGAGCCATATGGGTTTCAGAGTTAATACCACCAGCTTAACTGAGCTGAAACGTGACCGACCACCTTTCCAATTTGCCCTCTTAGCATCCTTGACTTTCTCCTCTCCTTTTCTCCTCTCCTTTCTCCTCCTCTCCTCTCCTCTCTTCTCTTCTCCTTTCCTCCTTTCTCATTTCTCCTCTTCTCTCCTCTCCTCTCCTTTTCTCCTCTCATCTCATCACCTCTGCTCTTTTCTCCTGTCCTTTCCTCTCCGTTCTTCCACCCAGCCCGATCTGATTCATATGCTCTCCCAGTGTCCCCTTCCAGTCACTGTGTCCATGATGACGAACGCCTTACACATTAACTTCAGATTCAGACAACACAGTGGCCTACACACACACACACACACACACACACACACACACACACACACACACACACACACACACACACACACACACACACAGACACATACAGAACACACACACCACCTCTTCTGGTGTGATCTTAGTGTTTAATTTTTGGATAGGATGGTTAACGAACTGATACTGGCACACTGTAATCTGAAGAAAGGACGACTACAAAATCTTGGATGAATGATGGGATGTAGTTTATTGTTTGAAAAGTACGTTTTCTTTTGGGCAGCATTTACATTGGTAAAAAAGTTTTAGGTTTTTTTTTTTTGTTTGACATGAAGATATTTATGTTGTGGGTGTGGGTTAATATAGGCAAATAAATTGGAATTGTAGCAATTCATATTATACAAGCATAAGACAGGGTAAGGAGGTAAGAAGACGGTAAGACACAGTCATGAACAAAGTCCTAAGTGAGCCTAAACGTTTGACCAGTTAGTCAGTGGGTCAGGATTTTGTGGCCTTCAAAGATGCCAACATAAGTTGGGAGAGGATGAATGAGTTTATGACCTCAAACTATCATGTGACCATAGCAACAACCCACACCACCTGTATGCTTCCCCGGGTACCCCCCCCTCTCGCCCCCTTCTTCCTAACCAGCTTTGGAGGGAGAGAAACGTGAGCATTCCCAGCTGTGGTGTGTGTGTGTGTGTGTGTGTGTGTGTGTGTGTGTGTGTGTGTGAGAGCGAGAGAGAGAGAGAGAGAGAGAGAGAGAGTGCATGTGTGAGTGTGTTAACATGTGTTGGTGCTTGACATGTACTTTTACATTGTGTGTGTGTGTGTGAAGGGGGGGGGGGGGGGGGGGGTTGTTACACACACACACACACCCCCCTCCTTTCTGTGCCTGTGTGACGGTGCCTTATGGCGCTGTGTTGCCGTGACGTCCAGGCTAGCGGTAATCCCAGATCCTGCCCCCCCTTGGTCCTCTGATGTGACGTGGTCAGCATTAGCTTCCAGATGGAAACCGCCGGCTTAGCACTATAAGAGAGCGCCAAGCAGACAGAGACAATACACACTAGTCACCCCACGCGCAGATACAGCGAGTAAGAGACACAGAGAGCAGAGAGGGAGTGATATAGTAACGGAGGGAACGGAGGGAGAAAACACGAGCAGGGCTTCGGTCAGTGACATTTTGGGAAATAAGTTTGTGTGTGCTCTGCAACGGAGAAATGACGATTATCAAGTTCGCTCCGTAAGTACCCTTTAGAATCTGGCATTTTGTCATTATAAGGTGTGGGTTCATTCAGAACTAACAGTGTGTTGTAAAAGCAGTTCTATGCCAGTATGCTAAAAAGGAATTTATGAGGGTCAATTATGAGGTAGTTATTTTAAAAGGGGAGGTACAAGGAAGCTTGAGAAGCGAAATAACCTATATAATTGCATACCTATGTGTTAGCGCTCTTTATTGAAACTGGTGTAATGGGATGTTTTTGTCTACTTGGCAACAGGTCTAATTGTAGGGTACCGCGTGCCACACTTTATCTAGTCATCGTCACTGGCAAATTATCTATTAGAAACAAAAAGACACACACACACACACACCCATATACACACACACACACACACACACACACACACACACACACACACACAGACAAACTACAGATAGAGGAAGTTCCCCTTAAGGTAACAAAGCAATGCAATGTCTATAATTACAGTATTATTACGTTGCATAGATCACCTGCTGTGTGTTATTCCAAAGGTTGAGAGCACAACCTAGAGGATCCAGCATGGAATGGCAGCATGTAGCAGCCTCTGTGGTGTACATTAAACATGGGTGTGCACTATACACATGCAACAACAATAATCAAAAAGACAAAACAAGAACAATAAAAAAAAGTATATGATTATGAGTACAAAATGCAAATAATAATAATAATAATAATAATAATATAAAATGTTTGACAGCCATAGACAGACATTGTACAACAGCCATTTCCTCAATCATACCATTGAATTGGTCTAGTGACACAAACCAGTCTAATTTTAATAACTCTTGAAATCTGTTCATTTTATAAGAAGCAAAAAAAAAAAATGTAAAAGCTAATTTACCAAACTCAGATTTTATTTGAGGAGTGTCAAAAGATATAAATCCCTGTGAATGGGTATTGTGGCAAATTGATTTAACTTTCAGAAGAGAAGTTAGGCAAAAAGGTAACTTTCCCAGTAATGCCTTATTAAACAAAAAGGAGGCAGTGTCTTTCCCTCTTACCATAGAGTGGACACAAACAAAAATATCAATGACTGATTATGCCACCAATTCTAGAACACAAATAAATATTAATGATTGATTTTACAAATAATTCTAGAACACAAAGTAAATAGGACTGATTCTACTATTAATTCTAGAACTGATCTGAGGAGTGTCAACACGTGCCCACAGTCCACCTGCAGCACTGCCCAGTGCGTGCGAAGAACACAGTCCCAGCCCAGTTCATCATGTGTGGCCAGAAGGCCTGTCTGATGACAGATGGTGTCACCGGGGTTATTTGCGACACTTCCTTAGGTGCCACTTTGGCATGGGAGGTTATGTTGCCGTGATGACTGCTGTTTTGGATTTCTTTCTTTGTGTGTGGGAGGTTGCGCAGGAGGATCAAGTTAATTTGGTTATTGACGTTGGACTGCTTGCAGCTAACAGTTGATGCCTATTCATACTGTCGTCAGTGGAAGTGTCGATTGGTTACAGAACCTATTAGGTGTGACGAGAATGCCATGCATCAAGTGTGTATTTTGATGAGCTATTAAAGGAGATTCTCATGGAATGTTGCTCTGCAGCAATGTTCAG
>NC_055974.1:19917679-19997679 GCF_018492685.1 Alosa sapidissima
CTACGGGGTGAAGACCGGCAACCAGCCACCCGGCAAGATGGAGTACCACGTCATCCCCCACTCGTTGCCTGGCCACCCCGACTGCAAGACCATCCGCATCATCTACAACATTCCACCAGGCATACAGGTGAGACTTGACCCTTAGATACTTTGTCATGTGCTAACAGTGTGATCAATTTAGTCAGTTGACTTCAATCAATTAATAGATCAAGTGATTCAGTTTACATTGTACAGCTGAACTCTGGTGTTCTATAATAATAATGCTAATTATCAAAAATGGTATTGGTATGGTAAGTAGAATGAGGCACACATTCTTTAAAGGTTAAAGTTTTGATGTCTTAACGATAAGTGAATATTTTATACAAAGTCAGTGAGCTAAACAACCTTTCTCTCTTTCAATCATTCTTTCTCTCTCTTTCTGTCTGTCTGTCTCTCCATCATTCTTTCTCTCGATCTCTCTCTGTCTGTCTGTCTCTGTCCATCATTCTTTCTCATTCTCTCTCTTTCTCTCTGTCTCTGTCTGTCTCTCTCCGTAGGGCCCTGAGCATCCCAATCCCGGCAAGCCCTACACTGCCCGCGGTTTCCCCCGCCACTGTTACCTCCCAGACACCGAGAAAGGACGCATTGTAAGTGTACACACTTTAACACGCACACATATGCACAAACATGCACAAACACACATTGAGTTATTTTTTAATATTTAATGTATTGTTTCATGGCCTGTAGTATACAACACTCAGTCTCACTCAGTCTCTTTCTCTTTTTTTTTCTCTCTCTCTCGTGCACACACACACACACACACACACACACACACACACACACACACACACACACACACACACACACATACACACACTCAGGTCCTGCGCTTGCTGCTGGTAGCCTGGGACCGTCGCCTCATCTTCTCTGTGGGCACGTCCAGCACCACGGGCGAGTCGGACACAGTCATCTGGAACGAGGTCCACCACAAGACTGAGTTCGGCTCCAACCTGACGGGCCACGGCTTCCCGGACCCAGGCCACCTGGATAACGTTCTGGAGGAACTCCGTGCTCAGGGCATCACGGAGGAGGAGAGCTTGAGAGACTGATAGAAGAGAGAGAGAGAAATGCACGGCAGAGAGAGAGAGAGAGCGGGATAGAGAGAGAGGGAGATATGAGGAGTGAGAGGAGGATAGTATAGGTTCTCATATCTGAAGCTGCCAAAAAAAAAAAAAGTAACAAAACAAGCATCCAGGATTATCTTGTAACAGAGGTTTTTTTTGTTGTTGTTTTGGTTTACTATTGTTCTGATGAGTTATTATTTTTTGTTTGGGTTTGTTGTATGTGATGGTGTGTGTGTGTGGGGGGGGGGGGGGGGTAGCTGAGAAAGAATAGATGTCAGGTACACGGTTGCCATCGCGACAGCGCTACCATGGAGACTCCTGTTGTAGTGTGAGCGAAGCCCTCATGCTGCTGTAGATCCCAGACGCCCGATCTCAGTCGGCCTCTCCGACGGGTTGCCACTGCGGGCCAACTGGGCCTAAATGTCCACAGTTAGCTAGCGCTAGCCAATATCGCTACAGAACTAGTCCGTTTTTAGAGGTAAACGGGGGTGGGGGACAGGGGTAACTTTCCAAACATTTTGTACATACGTAAAATTGGAATGTACCCCTGGGGGTCTTCGCCGTTTTATAAGTCCTAACAACTCAACAGCAATTTTGAGGCTGCACCTCACCATGGGCTTCGGTGAAAGACTGCTGTTCGCTACCACGTGACTCAAGGTTCTTGACCGGTAGGCTACGTTCTACTCCGATGGCCTCGAGTCTTATCTTTCTCACACCATTTAGTTTCTGCCTTTTTTTTTTTCTTTTCTTTTTTTTTTTAGCTGTTCCTTAATAACTCATGCTGTTGCTTTATATAACTCCCTTATGTTGTCATTGGCACATGGAGAGTGAGCTCTTCTGCCAAGAAGGACACTTTTTCCTTGTCAAACTTGAAAAGACGTACCAGTATTTAAAAGCAGAAGAAAGGGCCGGGTGTTGTGCTTTTATTGTGAAATGAGCAAGACTCTGTGACGCAACGTCCAAACCTTCTTGGTTTCTGCCTTTGCCACAAAGGTGTAGGGGTTTGTGTCTGTGGGGAGGGGTGGGGGGCTAAGGTGATGACTGTTGAGGTATTTAGGACAGAAAGAAATGAAATGAATGAAGTAAATGATCGGACTTGTCAACAGTTTTGTTCTGCCAGTATACTCAGCCAGTGTAATGTGACCATAGACCTTCCTTATCTTGACAGAGAATCTCCTTCACTTTTGTTTTTTTGTTTCAAATGGCATACAGTTTCAATTTAGCATTATTTTCTAATGGACCCCCTTGTGAGTATTCGCTATACTCTGGAAGCTCTGTACCATGTAAGATGTCTGAGGATCAATTTCCCAAAATGTAAACTTTGTCAGTATTTTCTTGAGCCACCAGTGAGTTCCTACTTTACATGCTGTATTTGCGATGAAGCCCCAGCTTTTCCAGATACCAGACTCTGTCATGGAAAGGTCTGGAAGTCGCTTTCAATGCATTGGCTTTGGTGCTGTCTGAGAACCTGTTGTCAGTTGTCTGGTCAGCCCTTGTTAGGTCTTTGATTGACCTGTTTACCACAATGTTGATGTATGTTTGTTTAAGTGTGTCTGTGTGTGTGTGTGTTTGTGTGCGTGTGTGTGTGTGTGTGTGTGTGTGTGTCTGTGTGTGCACGTACAGTACATAACATACACACCTGCTGTACGGCTACATCCATAGCTCAACCACTACTGTAAGCGTGTGCTGTTTAGTTTGACACTTTTTCATGATTTGTTTACATCTAAGCCATGTTTGCTGTATGGGTAAACATACTCCATCCTTTTTATTTGTGTTTTGTCTTTTTTTAATTATTTGTTACATAATAATGAATTGAATTATGACTTCTCATATAAGCTGTTCTCATGCTCTCATACTTTTTTGTACTGTGAATTTAGTTAACAGGTATTGCACTAAGCGTCACCTCATTTCTGGTGTTCTTATTTTAAAAGTTATTATGGACATGACAGTAACTATGGATTATCTTTTGCCCTTTGTAACTGAAGAAAAGGGAGAGGTGGAGTTTGGCTTTTTTTCCTCTTTGATGTTAAGTGCATTGGAATTGGAGCCAGGGCACGTTTGAAGACTGGGATGAAACCGATTGAACATATTGTTGCTGTATAAAAGACCATGTACAAACAATCCCTTGCATATAAAGTAACTGCTGGAATACCGAATGACTATTAAAAAATGACTATTAAAAAACTGTTTAAAAAAATGTTAGTGTTTTGTGTTATTTTCTCTCTTATTAATATGTAGGATGCTTGAGTCAGAGGTTAAGTTACCCACAGTTACCAAACCTCAATGATATTTAAACAAGCCTACTAGTCAATTCAAGTCAAATTTACTTATATATTTCATACACAGGTCATTCAATGTGCTTTACATAAACAAAAGCAAACATATAAGCATAAGGGCAATAGTAAAAGAATATATGAAAATGTATCGATCATAATAAAAAAGAGAAAACATAAAATGAACAAGGTAAAATCATTTAAAAATAAAGAATCAATTAAAAATAAAGAAATACTAATACTGACTGCAAATAATGTTTTGAATGAGCGTAATTTGGTTGTAAGGTCATGTATCCAGTTAAATGTGTCCAGTGGTGGGTGGTAATGGTGGACTATTGATCTTTTGTATCTACTTGAGTTGTAATGCAAAAACACCTGAAGATTTTCAGTGTGACACTGAGGAACAAGTTTATAGAACCTTGCTCTCAGCCTTTCTCTCAACTAAGCTCATGTTAAAGTAGTGGAATAAATGCACTCTGACTGTGATCTGAACTAAATGGAAACATTTTTGTTTCATAGAAAATAGCTGCACATTGTCCCCATCTAGTGGTCATTATTATATTAGTATGGATGTTTACCACCTGAGAAAAGTAGTAGCCTATTATGTGTATAATGTTACAGTAGGCCTATAATTAAAACACTTGCACACATTTAACATCCAACACAATTTGTCTGCGCTGACGCACCTGGATGAAGATGCACTCGCCTCCCGCTTGACTGTCTGTTCCTCCTCGTCATCCGACATTTCATATATTAACTCAAAAGTTATTTAAGGGAAATCGATCTCCATTTTTTTCTCCAATTGCCAAGGCTACTCACTTTTTTAAATTATGAGAACTTAACGGTTATTGGAATCTTCGCATTGTATCACGGAGTGATTTATTATTACCTGTGCAAAGTCTGAGTTGAAATGTCCAGGGATATTCCAAATCATGGAACGTCTCTTGGCCAATAAGAAACAAATAAATAGTTCCATAGAACCCAATTGCTGTATTAAACCCAGATATTCTTTAGAACGGTAATTTTCCAACATTCCCGTCACACTGGTGTGATGGTACACCTTTAAGGGTTAATAATTTCTTTAACTGGAATCATCATGCAAAACACCTCAAGTAGATATCCATTTACGCTGACTGAGGAACACACTCCATTCTTCTCTCATATGAAAATAGTGGAATAAATGCACTCTGTGACAGAGACAACCATAGTCCTTGCTTTCAGGACAATGTCTCCAAAGTGACTCCAAAGTGGTCAGTACTAATTTGGTTCTAATGTGTACATAATCTTAATAATCTTGTAATGTCTTCAAACACTATGCCATATGAACATTTGCCCTGTAAATTTACTAAAGGAAACAAAATGGTGAGACAATTCCTCTTTATTTGTGAGTATCACATGTTAAATTCAAGAAATGGTTATGGTTATATGATTTAGCAGATTCTGCTTTTGTCCAAAGCAACTTACAAATAAAAACAATAATTACAAAAATACAATAATTAAAAATGAACAGTGAACAGTGGTTAGACTACATTAAGGAAAATAGCAATAATAAACAATAAGGTCAATGCAATATCAATCAGTAGCCTAATGAAAATAAGCACATTTCAATACCATAATATACAAACTCATAAGAACCACTTAAACACTTAAATATGCCATATGACAATGTCCTGTGAATTTACTAAAGGAAACAAAAGTGGTGAGACCATTACAGTAATAATTAAATTCCAGAAATATGGAGCAAGCTTTAATGATTCCATGTAATGTACTACAGTGCAGCCACACATTACCAGTGCTGTAGTTCAGAACCAAAGTGAACAGTGGAAACCTTTCTTATGACAATAAAACATAATGACATAAACCAAATGCACTGTATACATTTAGAAGTCTTCATTGGTGACTGAAAGGTAGAAAGGGAGATGCATAAAAGTGCTGAAAATACAAACTGTGTGTGTGTGTTTCACCTGACACCGCTTTTTCTGACAGAGGTTTTTCTGAGACCTAATGACTCTGACAGCTTTTCGTCTGAGGCTGTTTTGCCTGATGCAGTTTTATCTGACAGATTTTCCTGAGCCTTTTTTATCTGACGGTGTAATTCATGTTAACATGACAGAGGTTTTCCTGAGACCTGATCGCTTTTCATCTGAAACCTGATGGCTTTTCATCTGATATTTATACACAGTGTGTGTGTGCATGTGTGTGTGTGTGTGTGTGTGTGTGTGTGTGTGTGTGTGTGAGAGAGAGAGAGAGAGAGAGAGAGAGAGTTTACTCACACAAAATAAAAAAGAGTTACAGAATGAAAATGAAAAATTAAATGAAAAAGTCACACTTGATTCACACCACATAAATATATCTCAGTAAAGTAAAAAAACATTTCCATAGATGGAACACCTGCTATGAAACATGACGATAGATAGATAGATAGATAGATAGATAGATAGATAGATAGATAGATAGATAAGAAGATAGATAGATAGATAGATAGATAGAGAGATAGATAGATAGATGAACCCAGATGAACCTGTAAGCGAATTTGAATTTGCTCTACTGGTCCTTCTGGAAAAGAGCCCGTTGACGCCTTTTCCAAACTTGCTGTTTTAGGCTACTACTTCCATGGGTGTTACCAGTGAAATTAAACTTAAATTTGTGCATTAAAGTCATACAAAATCGTTTCAGAAGTTCAGCAAACAATCTTTCTTGTAAACAAAGGTTTTGAATGCAGCTGTTTACTCAATTCCAAAATAAAGTGTACGTTTCTGAGTTTTTGGTGAATCAGAAACGGATATCTCCTTTCCAGGCCAACCTGCACAGCAAATTCAAATTTCACCCAGTTCACCCAGGCCTACAACTATGGCCATATATTTGATAAATGCACTTTTAAATACATTTTAAATAGATCAAATAATTAAATATATCTAATAATATTACAGTTTTTCTCAGTCGCTTTGGTGCTTTTCTCAGATCAGAAGGAAAATTCTCATAACTATTAGTTCAACCTCCACAACATTTAGTCATTTGTGCACATCATAGTAGCAATTTCTCCTTCCTCTGAACAAATTGCAAATGCTTTTGAACATGTATCAGTTGCTTTGTCATGTCAGTCAAAATTAACTATACTTATGGATGCTGAATAGTCGTTCCCAATAAAACGAATACAGTAGTCTTCATTTCATTACTTGAGTCATTACATACAAAATAGGTGAATTAGTTATCAAATTCTGTCACAATGCTGTAGAATTGCAAAGAGCATACAGTAAAACTGTGAAACTTACATATTCAGTGTCTTGTACTCACTTACTCCCCTAACTACAGCAATTTGTAACTTTACTGTAGTTTTCAAATAGCTGTACAAGTACTGTATAGTGCTGTCTTGAGCATTTTAGTGTCACTGAGTTCTGACCTTTTTTTGCATGAGAAAACACTGAGAGCATAAACTGTCGTAATGAAAACATGACAAAGCCATTTGACTATCTTGTTCATAAACAATGGTGTCAAGACTTCTCATTTTGATGTCACTGGCAGTTTCATTGACATAAATACTTGCTTTTGAGGAATGGACTATCCATTTTGAGCAAGTGATTTCCTTTTGCAGGTTATCCACTAGGTTTTGCAGTTTGCACTAATTGTTTTGAGAAATGCACCAACTGCTGTGCAAATGTATGTGAGAAAAGCACCAGAGCGACTGAGAAAAACTGTAAAACGGATCAAAAGTTTAAATAAATCACTGTCTGTCTATAGGACCTTTAATGATTGGCAGCACTCAAAGTTCGTCTCTCTTGTCTCGTTTCTTGTTGGCCTTCTTGGTTTTCTTCTCGTTAAGGACATTCCCATCTGGCTGCTGTCTCCAGGTGACACGAGTCACCAGCTGGCCCTCCGCCAGGAGCTTCTGGTGAATCTGAGGAGGTGGGAGAGATGCGTAGGAAAAAATGCATATATTTTGAAGAATGAACCATAGAGGGGGGGGGGGGGGGGGGGGGGGGGGATAAAAGCTGCATCATCTTGCCTGTGAAAATGTGATGGCACAAATGTTTACTTTTTGGATGACAATGACAACTGGTAGCGTAGACATACTGATAGCTTTGATTAAGTCTGAGTGACGTGGAGAGAGTAGCCCTGCGTGGCCGATGAGCCACTGAGCCAGGCATTCAACAGCCGTCAGATGGACGGCCATTTTAGACTTTCAATAGCCATTTTTAAGTATAAGTAGATATACTCTTTTGATCCCGTGAGGGAAATTTGGTCTCTGCATTTATCCCAATCCGTGAATTAGTGAAACACACTCAGCACACAGTGAACACACAGTGAGGTGAAGCACACACTAATTCCGGCGCAGTGAGCTGCCTGCAACAACAGCAGCGCTCGGGGAGCAGTGAGGGGTTAGGTGCCTTACTCAAGGGCACTTCAGCCGTGCCTACTGGTCGGGGTTCGAACCGGCAACCCTCCGGTTACAGGTCCGAAGCACTAACCAGTAGGCCACGGCTGCCCTTTATACATAATTGATAGCATTATTAGGTTATTCATTTCACAAGTGTCTTCCCTTGACCCAGTGGCTGTTTATACTGATAGCTGTTGTCTTCTGAAGAGTGGAAGGATTTACTGTACCTGCTCGGTGATGGCAGCCTGGACAGCAGGATCTTCCATCTTGAGAGGGGAGTCCGTCTTGATGGTTACCTTCACCACCTGCCTGTGTGGTGTGGCTGTAGAGAAATGTTCACACACACACACACACACACGCACACGCAGACGCACACACACACACACACACGCTATGTAAAGTTTGTTGCAGGTTGTTGGTCAACTAATTGACCTAATTAACTAATTGCTAAATGAAACAATTCAGTCAAAAATAAAAAGAAAACTGTTTAGAAAACCTCTATTTTGTTGTTTGCACACACACAAATCATATAATTCTGTTCAGTTACATACTACTGTACTTAATACTGAACACATTTCACATTTCTACGGTTTCTAGTGTTGGCATGATTTTTCTAGACATTGTTAGCACATGACTAGAGGATAATTAAAAGTAGGCCTACATCTGGTCAGGCCTATACACAAAGCACTTTTTTTCTGTCCACATCATGAAATAATTCAATACATTTCCATTTCTGCAAGGGTGCATTTTGCACTGGGAATCAGAGCAGAACATATATAGTACAGTATATTTAAAAACAAACTAAATCCTTTTAAAAACAACAGCATCCTTTCACAAACAGCATCCTTTCCCTGCATTATTTTGGCCAAATGGCTTAACCCACTGCATGGCTCATATGGCCTCTCTTTACCCCCTAACGCCTCTCATTCTCACTCTTCCTCTCACTGAAATGTTGGTTGATTTCAATTTCAGTTGAAGACATGTAAACTCACCTGTTACCTTTGTGCCTAAGTGTCTTTACACCTGGTGGCTGTGTTTAATCAAATGAGTGTGGTATTTTGAAAGCCAGTATCTTGAAATGGCAAAGGAGTGACATTATGTTAGACTTCTGTGTCTAAAGTAGAGATGTGTTTAGTGTTTCAAAAAAAAAGCGAGGCTGAGAATGTGCTTACGGGTCTATTCTATATTCTAGTTGTGCTGCTCTGCTCTCTCCCACAAAATTACACAAAAATGTAATGAAACCCACCGGCAAAACCTCAACACACATGTTGGTGGGTTTCATTACATTTTTGTGTGTTTTTTTTTTTTTTGCCTTTTTATGCCTTTTAATGATAGTGGAGAGTGACAGAAAGCAAATGGGAGAGAGCGCAGGGGTGGGATTCGAACCCGGGTCACCGGCGTATGGTGCAGGTGCCCCAGCCAGTTGTGCCACAGCTGGGGCATACAGTTTTGTGTTTAAGCAATCACAAAATGTCAGGATCCTCACCTGGACTTTAGTTTTTGTCTCCCCCTACCTGTCAATGTGATGACAGTTCCAGTGCCACGCCCATAACCTTATTTGGGCAACTTCCTGTCTTCTTTTCCCTCCATTTTGTCTGTTCACCTGTCCCTTATTGTGTCAATCAGTTTGGGTAGTTAAACCCCTGCCTTTTTTAGTTTAGTTTGTCGGATCTTCACAGTTTATGCTGTTTGTTGCTGGACTTATTTTGTGAGTAGAAAGACTAACTTTTTTCCAGTTCTAGGGCCTGTTGCACAAAAGCAGAATTAAGACATCCGGGATAAGTTACTGAGCTGGGGCCTATTGCACAAAACTAGGATAAGGGATTAAGCCGGGATATCTTGGTTATCCTGGCTCAATTTATCCGTGATCCAGTTGCACAAAACTGGGGATGGGGGCAGCAGGATATGTGCAATAGGCCCCTGGACCCTGCCTGTTTTTGACCAAGCCTTCTGCCTGTCGTTTTGGATTGTTTGCCTGTACCTGACTGCCTGTCTGCCTATGAGCTCTGCCTGTTCCTGGACTGTGTTTTTGCCTGCCGTCTGAATTATTGTTAAATAAATGTGTTCTCTGCAAGTTTGACTGGATCTGCTCTTGATTCCCAATCTGTGATCTGACACAAAAGAAACACTGTAAACACAGATAATTTAAGTGCATGCTTGTAGAACACTTACCACTCTGACAAACAAAGCTGTATCTGTTTGAGCACCATCTGTCATACCAATAGTCATTTGAATAACCAGCACAGTCATCATTGACCCTGTTTATAGTAGTTCGGGTGCCAGGCTGTGAACCTGGTCTTGCTCTGGCCAGACCACTTCCAGGTGTTCCTGAACAGACCGATCCACATTGTTCGGTTATCAGATGAACTTGCCAACCACCGGTTCTCCTCCTGGTTCCTGGAGCTGGCCAGGTCTGTGTGATGCTCACGGCAGTACTCCTGTGCATCATTCCAGGACTTCGGCTCGGAGATGAGGATGTATTTTGCTGCGCTCTCTTTTTCTGGCGTTAAATAATAAACATATTTTTAAAAATAAAACAAATGTACACACAGGTGAGCCAGTGTGAAATAAGTATAACTAAACTGCAATTTGATTTGTTTTTTTTTTATTATTATGATTGACAGACTGGAAAGGTCCATTGTCACAGTGAATACTCATAAAGGCTGGGCCCTGCTCCATATTTATGTCATTGCCGTTGTATAAAATGCGAATAAAAACAGAATGGGCCATATTGTGCACCCGGCACAAGGTGGCGCTTATTCTTATCTTATACTCAGTAAAGTAAGGATTTTTTCACCATTGACTATGATACCACGGTGAAGTTAGTTTCACTTTGCCTATGAGTTCAAATAATAGGTGAGTGTGTATGTAGGCTATACTTTGTGTGATGGAACTGTTTTGAGTTTCGTCTTCTTTTTGGGTTTTGGCCACAGAGTCAGAGGAACAGCAGCGATGCGGTGTAAAATGTTAATTTAATTTTAAGGCTTACCAAATCACAGCAAGCAAGTACAGGTGATTAAGGGGAATATACTAAGCAAAAATGAAAATAATTCTAAATAGCTATGCAAAAAAAAATAACTATGGAATAAACAGTTCTGTTTAACTATCTGAGTCACTAGGCCTACACGTCAAACACACAGGACTGGACTAGACTAGCACTGACCAAGACTGACAAAGAGGTGAACATACTGTATATACAGGTGACCAGCACCATTCTTAATTACAGGTGAACAAACAATTAACACATAATTCACAACACAGACTCTGAGACAAAATTATAATATTCCTCTAAAAACTAATAACAGATTCAAACAAACATGGCATAATAAACACATTCAAATAAGTACATACAGGGACAAACATACAGAGCAACTTGATCAGGATACAAGATGTCCATACTAATGTACCTCCACACCGTCATAGATAATGGGGTTTCGAACTGAGCACTAAAAACATTGTATAGGTTGAATACTTGGATAGGCCCCTCTCCTTTTTAGCCCAGATGACTCTATGATTTCCAAAAATAATTGATTGGTCTAACTGCAGGACCTTTTCCCACTTTACCTCTGTTCATTTTGAAATAGCACAGGCCCAGATAAGACTGTGGTATTTATTTCTGTATCATGTTTAAATACAATTTTGGCTGTTGCATGGTAAAGTTTACACTAGCACTTCTGAATTGAGTATCAAACTGTTCTCATAGACAATGGTTATCAGAAATTTTGGTGAGCCCATACAATGATTTTCTTTACAGAAACAGCTCTGGTTTTAATGCAGTGCCATCTGAGCTCCAAAAGACCACCGCCATCCAATATTGTTTTTCAGCTCTATTCCTTATTTGCAAAGATTTCTATGGATCATATGTTAATGATATTCATTGAAATTCATTTAATTAAATTGAATTAAATGAAAATGGCATTGTTTCATAATTTTCCACACAGGTTTACACAGAGTGATGAATACTCTTCTACCAATACACTTCTACCAGAGACTCTGCCTCTCTGGGATGCTCTTTTTCATACCCAATCATGTTGCCGGTTACCCTTAGTTGTGAAACATTCCTCATTTTGTTTTCTTTATCATTACACAACTTTTCCAGCATTTTGTTGCCCTGTCCCAACTTTTTTGAAACGTGTTGCTGGTATCATATTCAACATAAATGTTCCATGAAATATTCAAATGTGTCAATTTCAACATTTGATATGTTGTCTCAGTCCTTTTTGCAGGTAAATATTAGTTTACGAGATTTGCAGATTATTACATTCTGTTTTTATTCGCATTTTACACAACGTCCCAACTTTTTCTGATTTGGGGTTGTAGTTTTAGCTACACATGCCAAATTTAGTAGGCTTGTAAAGCTTCAAGACAAACAACTTTTTGTGCATTGTGACGCCATGATCTATTTTTATGCACTTTTTCTAGATGATATCCGATTCATGTCAAAGTTAGTATAGATGATGTCAAGATGTTTCTGATTCTAAATGGTGAAGCTTTTTTTGAAATGTTGTAATAAGCTAAGATGGCGGTACGATGAATTTAAATATCTCACTAAACAGGAAATGTGTCATAAATTACCCATGCATTGGTTGACAGGGATCAAACTTCACAAATTATTGAAAATTACGGTAATGATGATATTCATATGCCCACAATGCATATTTGACATAGCACCACCATCTGGAAACTGGAAGAATGGTCTCACATGATCAATTTTTGACACACCTTTCCTTGACGGTTCTTCCGATTCATGTAAAATTTGCCATACATGATGTTTAATTGTGAAGGAAAAGTTGATATGTTGAAATGTGTCGAAATGGTGATACAATAAATTCAAAAATATTGCCAAATAAAATTGGAAATGTGTTTCAAAGCTACAAAGCATCGGTTGATTTGGCTGAAAATGCAAAGGTTAATGATTATTATCAGAATGATGCTATTCACATGCCACAAATGCCACTATCTGGCAATAGAAAGAATGGCTATTTCACTGGTTTTAGCTTCACGATTCCTAGATATTTCATCAGATTCACAATAAGATTGATGTAGTTGAATAGAATAGTATACATAAGTGTAGGGATAGTACCCTGAACTATGGAATAGTATGGCCTACTCACCATCATAGCAGATAAAAGGATATTGGATGGTGCAGGATGTGTCAGACCAGGCGCCGTCATAGAAGTCACCACAACTCTGAACACCTAATTTGTTGTCAGGCTCTCCTTTGCTCCAGTTGCTAAAACCTATCTGCTCCAAACCATTGTCATCAAGAGACCATCTCCAGCTCTTTATGTCATTATACAACCCTATCCAGATAGACTTTTGTCCTTTATCACCTAAATACGTCTTAAATCTGGTGTGTTCCGCTTGGCTTCTGATGGTGACCAGGTCACTGTAGTGTGTCCTGCAGTAATTCTGTGCTTCAGTCCAGTTGAGTTGATCAGACATGTAGTGGTACTGACCAGCCTGGCCATGACAAGAGGAGAAGAGACCTGTTGACAGATTCAGGGTTGGGAATAACTAATTAGATACTTAAATCACAAAACACTAATCGGTTACAGTTACTGAGAAAAAACTGTGTAATAAAATTACAGATTTCTGTAATGGCAAAGTCCTTTTAGGCAAGTCCCTCCACTCGGTGGCCATATACCAATGTTTTATGGGCACTCATCGGGCACAGTCTTTGGGTCGAGCTGCGCTTGCGCAAGGCTTCACGACACCAATCTTGCTCCAGCGGCGAGACCACAACACATGATTGGCACGATGTCTTCACAACACACCATATGATTGGCTCAATGTATTCACATCACACCACGTGATTGGCTCAATGTATTCACATGTCAACGTTTTGCTGAGGAAGGGGTGGGATATGTGTAGACAACGGCCATATTGGCGTGACAAACTAGCCCCATGCATTTCTATGGAGTATTTTTTGAGTGCTATGTCTCCTCATTAGAAAGTCTCTGGTAATGGTTCTTATCTTTAAAGCTGCAGTTGGCAAGACTGACAGATTGAGGGGACTTAGCCAAATTTTTGATTGTTTACAACTCTCATGCCCCTCCCCCACTACCACCGAGCACCCTCTCATCAAGTTTGTGCTCGTCAGTGCGCACCACTTTCTCTAAAACCGGCTGATTTATGTTGTTCTGTCGGAGCATAGTGTAGGTTTCAGTGAATATGATCAAAAAAATCTTGTCAACTGCAGCTTTAATGTCCACTGCACTGTCAATGGACTAATATGTCTTAGGTTACATGGTAGGGGGAGCACTGACTGACAGAGGGAGCTTAAGTGATGTCACTAGCCTACCTGTGGCTAATAGACTTCTGATGATCACGTACAAAAAAGAACCAAAGCTGCCATATTTTGCCCATATAAGGAGATCCGGGTATCAATTGAACCTATGGCAAGCTGCTTTGCAAGTTAGCTCTGGGGTAGCAAAAATCTAAGTTTACCATCCGTCTTAACATACCGAAGATCACAGGAGCCACTCGAAGGCAAAATTCGAAAGATACCAGATCTCAAAGACAGCAGCTTTTTTGTAGGCGAACTTCAGAGGTCTATTGGGTAAAAGCAGTCCTATTGTACAATCAAAAGTTCAGGCCTGCTGTGTGAGCAGGGCCCAGGTTTTTCTCCATATGAGGAAACCCGTGACATTTGGATTATGGATTTCTGTTGGATTTGACACCACTGACAGGAAATAAAACTTGAACATTTGAATTAAATTATTAATTAAACTTGAAAAATTTTATTAAATTAAAATTTTAAATAAATTTAAAATCACCCAAACAGCTTGTGCTGGCCAATCTAATCGGAGGAGCACTGGGCAGGGAGTGCCAGCACTCCATTGGTATGTTGACCGCTCACTGAGGCTCCTGCCAAGCTGACACACACACACACACACACACACACGCATCGACCTCCTTCCAAGTTGTGCAGCACACTTAGGGCTAGCGTGTAGGGAGCGGTTAGGTTTTGTTCATGTTTGTGTTTTATGTGTTGTATTTTGTAGAGGTCATTCATTTAGTTAACCCTTAGACAATTTACAGTAATATACAACACATAAGAAACGCTTAATAAGCTAAGTGCATGTTGAACAGATAAGCCTTTAGACCCCTCTTGAAAGACCCAAAACTATCACAGGAACGGAGAGCACTGAACTAATTCTACTAACAAGGAACCATTGAGGAAGAGTCTTGAATTTGACCTAGCATTTATGACTGGTCGACACATCAGAAGACCACAGTGGGGGGTTAGGGATCTTGATCACTGAATTAGGGAGCAGATCCAGTCAGTGTCCTATAGGCCAAAGTGAGAGATTTAAATTCTGGCCACTATAGGGAGCCAGTGGAGAGTAACTAGGAGAGTGTGTCCTCTTTGGCTGATTTATGACCAAACGTGCTGCAGCATTCTAAAACAGTTGTAACAATCTTACTATATACTGTAACCAGGTAGGCCAGCTAACAGTGAATTACAATAGTCCATCTTGGAGATAGCCATGGCCTGTACAAGAAGTTGTGTGTTAATGCAGGCACACTGCATTAAAACCAGACCTGTTTAAGTAAAGAAAATAATTGTATGGGTTCAGGAAAACCTCTATTTAGCATTGTCAATGCTAAATAGTGTAAACCATGCAAAGGTCAAAATTGTATTGAGGGGCCGTTTATACGAGGATGATTGCGAAGGAAGACGACAAAATATTTTATCATAAGTGCCTTTCGTTTACACAGCGACCCCGCCATCGGGGCTTGAAGACGCAAAAATCTGAAGACTCCTTCCAGAGTGTAGAGTTTTGAAGACGACCCGGGTTGCATCTCCGTCTAAACAGCTAAACCAAAGATCCTTGATTACCTCTCTGGCTAAACTGTCAAATTAGAATGTCTGCGCGTGACGTACCGGGGTTCTATCACACCACCACCCAGCGGTCTAGAATGCATATCCAATCGAATATCACACACTCTTGCGTCTTCATATAAACAAAGATTTTCCCCTGAAAATGCTCGTCTAAACACGAATAAAAAAATGAAGACGAGACGCCACTTCAGCGTCTTCTCTTTTCATCGTCACCGTATAAACGTAGCCTTAGACATGATATATAAATACCACCGTCTGATCTGGACCTGAGCTTGTTTAAAATGGACTACGGTAATGTGGAAAAAGGTCCTATGGTTAGACCAATCAAAATTTGCAATTTGTTTTGGAAATTATGGACTCACCTGGGCTACAGAGGACAGGGCCTATCCAAGTATCTAACCTATCCAACTTATTTTAGCGCTCAGTTCTAAACCCAACATCTATGACGGTGTGGAGGTACATAAGTTCATACAACATGGGCGTCTTGCACTTCTGGCAAGGCGCAATCAATTCTAAATGATGTACTATATACAGGTTTTGAGCAAAGTATACTCCCATCCAGGCAATGTATTTGATGTATTTGATCACACACTATATGTGTCCAACCAACCACAGGAGATTTAAAATCTGACTGATCAAAAGCAGCCGAGACAGCACATTACGGCAATCTGCACACTTCACAGCGTAAACTTATGGAACCCCGTTTCCACCACTTGAAATAAAAATAAATTGCCAGATACAAAGTCAAAATTATGAGATACTATGTCATATATTTTATGTATTTTAATTATTGTATGTCATACACATTGAGACCAAAGCAAATTCCTTGTATGTGAAAACCTACTTGGCAATAAACCTGATTCTGATTCTGATACTAAGTCATAATTATAAGATACTAAGTCATAATTATGAGATATAAAGTCATAATTATGAAAAATAAAGTCGTAATTTTGAGAAATAAAGTTGAAATTTTGAGATTATTATAGCGATGTGGCCTTTCCCTACTCTGTTGCTTGCTTTGAGCCAGGCTTGTAACAGACATCACCTCCATGGGTGGTTTCTTTTAGGTTATGCTTCTGTACGGTCCACAGAGGTTATGCTTCTGTACGGTCGATAGAGGCTATGCTTCTGTACGGTCGATAGAGGCTTTTAGGAAGAAGCCTCTGTCTACCGTACAGAAGCATAGCCTAAAAGCCTCTGGTTGTTTTTATATGGTTGTTTTTATCTGCTGTTGGTACACAGAGGTACATAATACCGCCTTGTGCAAATCATCTGTGCTATTGCCATTCACCGTGAATGGTTTCCGCATGACCGGAAGTAGCGATCCGTCTTAACGTAGCAAAACGGAAGAGACGCCATTTTTAGATGAGATAGGCTAATTGCTGAGGGAGAACTTTCAAACAAGCAGTTTGTTGGTCGGAGACACCACATTGTCAGCAAATGCAGCATCTAAACCTTGTTGACAGCTGCTCTCATGGCATTTACACAACTGTTACACATAGTTTGTTTGGCAGAGTTATTTATTTTGTCCACTCTGAGGCAGGGAAATGTAGAGAAAAGGGTATAGTAGGTGAAGTGAGGGGTAGCGAGTGGGAGTAGCAATAGGCAACCATAGACCTAACAGATCTTTAATCCTTGATTGGCCCACGTAATGTAACAAGTGCTGTTTTTGCCAGTATTGGCTATTTTTTGCACTGTCCTGCACAACTATAAAAATAAAGGGTAAGGCTATTTGTACTCCTGGTACAATTAGCAGTGTACTGTATGCTATTCGTACCCTGGTGCAATTAGAAGTGAATTCTATTCGTACCCCGGTGAACACAGCAATGTGTCCTATTAGTACCCTGTCTGGTAAAAATATCAATGTATGCTATTCGTACCCCGGTGTACACAGCAATGTGTTCTATTAATACCCTGTCTGGTACAAATATCAGTGTATGCTATTTGCACCCCTGTGCATTTATTCTAGCATATTGATCACACAATGTAATAATAATAAAAAAAAACAAGCAACATGTTTTTTGTTGTTACGTAACAGGGTGTGAATTGCTCAGCTGTGTAATAGACACTTTAAATAAGGTCCCATGCTGTTTGCATCAATTTATAGTTAGAAGTGAATGATATTCGTACCCTGGTGTATATAGTACTGTATGCTATTTACACGCTGCTGCATGAACTAGCTAATTGTTGCAATCAAAACTTCTGTTTGAGAACCGATTTCTTGTTCAAATTGTGCGCCTTCTCTCCAGAGACGTTGGTACACATACACACTCACTCTGCCAAAATGCATCACACAGGAATCAAACCCCTGTCTCCCATGTGCTAACCCATGTCTGTGCCCACTGTACTATCTTCTTCCACAAGCAAATGGTGTTTGCAGGTAAACTTATAGTTTATAGGCCTGAACGTCATATTCACGAAATTTCTGTTAACTAACAAACTGACGGTTGTATCTATTCACTGAACCAAGATTATGAAAATAAAAAACAACTTTTCAATCTAAAACTTAATCTGAACAGATGTTAGTGCCGAAATCTTTCAGAATTCTTCACATTCTGCTGACGAAAAAACGAATGTCCGCCATGTTTATTGTGCAACGTCTTTTTGTTGTTATGTCACAGGGTGTGAATAGTTCAGCTGTGGCCAAGGCTATTCGTACCAGGGGTGTAAATAGACACTCCGAAAAAGAAAAAAAACTAAAACTAAAAACATGGAAAGTAACTTTTGGGCGTGACTTTATCGCCGTCACGCCCAGCTTTGCGGTGCGGGGTGTGTCTCTCCTCCTGACTTGGCCCTGCAGCATGGGTGATCTTGCTTGTATTATCTACTGATGCTGTTCTCTGTGCCGCCTCTAGGTGGAGCTGTCACGCTTGGTGGGCTGATGGGAGTGTGTTTAAATCACTAGTCCGCTCACTCGCTCACTCTGCTGCTCCGGCCTGACGCTGAAAGGCTGGCTGCAGCATCCGCTCCCTTCCCTCTTACCTTTCTGCCTTACACTTACACATGCTGATAGCAAAGACCAGTGTTTCTCAAAGTGTGGTCCGGGGACCACTGGTGGTCAGCAAGCTATCCCAAGTGGTCCACGAGCAGACGTGGTAAAATATAGTATAATATAGATGAGCTGTTTGCAATATTGAACCAACTTGTATGTAAATCCAAACAGTTCTGCAACACTGTCTATGTAAGATATGCCAGTTTAAATTATATAATAAGCAAAGTGCAAAGACGATAAACAAGGTGGTTCAGTGAGTAGGCCTATTGTGTAGGCTAATATACTGTTGAAGTAGGCCTAATCTTTATTTTTAGCTAGGTGGTCCGTGCATTTCTTTTTATTGGTTAGTAAGTTAAGTGGTCCTTCGTCTGAAAAAGTTTGAGAAACACTGGCATAGACAGCAAAATAAATGGACAGAGCCACACCATAGACTTCCATAGAGACAAGTGAAGTCAATTTGAACCCCTTTTCTGGGTGAACCCTTATTGTTAACCCTTATTGTGCTGTGCACCTTTTGGTGGGTGATTTGTTACGACGTAGTGCCAATCCAACGAAAAATCGCTTAATTGTTTGTTTCCCCTCTGCTTTCCTAAATAGTTTACCCATGGACTCTCCCTTAGACTGCCTTCCGTTACTTATCCAGAAAATATTAGATTAGATTAGATTAGCTTCAACTTTATTGTCATTGTGCAGAGTACAAGTAACAAAAACAACAAAATGCTGTTTGCATCTAACCAGTAGTGTGAAAAAGCAGAAAGGAGCAATGTGATATCTTAAAGTGTTCAGGCACTGTGCCTGAATTCAGGCATGGGCTGGGTTGTTTAGAATTGAAAATGGGCAATATGCCTACAGGCCTATATGACATCTTGATAACTTCAGGCACAGACATTTTCTTTGCTTAGTTTGTTGGTTGTCACCGGTTATGCAGAGCTAGAGTTCAGTGGGGTGCCAACCGCAGGGAATATATATGGTTATTTAGCTCATGTGTAACTGAAAATTTTAGCATTGGTTTTCAAAAAATGTTTATTACGGTTGGAGCATGCATTTGTGCCCACCTCTGCGCACACTGTACTTATCTTTCTTTCTCTAACACACACACACACACACACACACACACACACACACACACAGGCTAAGACACACAGGTACAATTCTGCCTCACCTGAGAGGAAAAGGAGGGTAACCACAGCAGTCGCCATCACAGACTGGAACGGTTTATCACACTGCAATGCCAAAGCCAGTAGTGTTCTCAGTGCCTGCAAGCCATGAGAGGAAATTGATAAGAATGAAAATTAATAAACCTGAATATTTTATATCATATATGATGATACAATAGCCTACTGTGAAAACACTGCCATGCAAACAGCATTTTCTGATTGCCTTAACTCGAATAAGGTCATAGTTGGAAAAAGCAATATGTGAATTAAGGTCAATATTTGGATTATTGTTGTGCATGTAAACATAGTCATTGAATTGAGCACCGTCATATAGTCAATAGCTTTAAAGAATGTTTGCTTCAAATCTATATATCATGCCTCTCAAAATGTAAAAAAACAGAGAAAATAAAATGGAGGCTGTATTCCCAGAAAATACCACTCTGTTGCTCTCACCTCTAGTTTTTGCAGGTTCTTATTATAGTTGCCCTTCAAAGCTGGTTTTCTCATGTAAAAGAATGTAGCATCATGTACTTGTATCTACACATAAGTATAATTATACTTTTTTGATCCCGTGAGGGAAATTTGGTCTCTGCATTTAACCCAATCGGTGAATTAGTGAAACACAAACAGCACACAGTGAACACACAGTGAGGTGAAGCACACACTAATCCCGGCGCAGTGAGCTGCCTGCTTCAACGGCGGCGCTCGGGGAGCAGTGAGGGGTTAGGTGCCTTGCTCAAGGGCACTTCAGCCGTGGCCTACTGCTAACCAGTAGGCCACGGCTGCCCTTACACATAAGACACAATGAGCACCAGGTGATGAAATGGCATCAGTTATAAAGAACATGGGTAAAAAAATGGCATGAGTCCCCTCCCTCCGCATTAATTGGATATGACACACGCACAAACACACACACACACAAGTGCGGGCGCACACACACAAACACACATACACACACTTACATACACATGTCTTTGGCCTATGGTAACACTGGAGTCTGACATAAAAACAAAAAAAGAGGATTCAGTCATCAGGACTCAGTGTCCTTGGTGCATTGTCATTTCCATCTTTGCTGACCATTTGTGCCAGGGCAAAAACACAGTGAAAATATAAATGTATTTTTTTGTGGTAAAGTTCATCTGTTATGATAATGAAGCTATTTGCAATGAATTACTGGTAATACACATCTGGTCACTCTGCACAGGCACACATGCACGCATATCGCCTGGAGTCTGACATAGAAACAAAAAAGACGTGAATAAGAATGATCCAAAACTCTTGTCCTCTGTTCCTCTGAGAGAGTGTCCTTGACTGCATTGTCATTTTCATGACCACTTTGTTTACTTACATGCAAAAGGGGTCCATGTAAATGATCCTATGAACAGCCTTTGTTGTCAGGTCTCGCACTTGCTTATCTCTTTCATCAGAATCTGTAGAAATGACGTGAATCGCCACCACAAAAACTGAAATAGCAAATGTTGCGAAATACAACATTTGTGTCACTGATAAAAATTTTGGCCACATATATACTTTTACAGAGTCAGTGTGAAATCTGCCACAATTGACTGCACTGTTACGTCAGCTGTAGTAAGGGGAAATGCAGAACTGGCACACACACATAAGACCAGTGGAGATACAGTCGTGGCCAAACGTTTTGGCAGTGATGCAAACTTTGTATTTCATAAACACAATGAAATGCATGATTTTAAGCACGTCTACCCTCAATTTATAGCAATCAGTCAGCTCTTATAATTCAGTCAGAATGGTAATGATTTCATCTGAATTTGACTTATTCGCACTTCCTCTGTGCTGACGATATTGTAATTAGCTGACCATTTGTACAAGGATCAAAAATATATATTTGATACGCGATATGCATCTGATCACTCTGCACAGACAATAAATATGGCCTAAGATGACACTGGTCTTGATATGGAAACAAAAAAGAGGGGATGAAAAAAACATGCAAAACTCTTTTGTACTCAGTACCACTGAGAGAGCAGGCCTTTGGCTATTTAATGTCCTTAGCTGCCCTTGTCATTTTCATGAGATATTTGTTTCATAACATGTAAAATGGGTTAATGTAAATGGTGTTGTGGACAGATTTTGTTGTCAGGTCTCGCACTTGCTTATCTCTTTACCGTGATTAGAATTTAGAAACACTAGCTGCTTTCAGACCTACGTGTAAGTTTGCATGCTCTGTGGATGTCAAGTGGTTGTAACCTGACTCTCAGGTTAAAGTTGGTTGGGCCGTATATCTGAACAACATAACTGGCCATTTGGAATTCCGAACTTAGCCGGTTGTTACTACTCCCCTGCTAGTAGGCCTATTTCCGACGGATATTATGTAAATGAGATTGTCTCTGAAGGAAGCAAAGAACATGCTGTTCGTGTGCGTGTTCAACCACGTTCAATCTCATGTTAATGTGCGTCGGTATTGTTCACACATATGACCGCATAATATCAGCATGTTAGCATCATATCTGAATCACCTCATTGCCAAAACATTTGATAGATCAATAGACTTAATGTAAACCTAATTCCCCTTTCACCTCAAGGCTTCGAGCAGGGTTTAACACTGGTTGTCTAATTTTGCTTCTTTTCAACCAATCTTTCCAACTCGATTTGCATGGATCAGAGTCCGACCCAGGTTGCTATGACCTTGTTTATTGTTTAGGCCTAATATTGTATTGCTAATTGTTGCTCCTCTTACAAGTTGTGACCCTCATCCTATCTGAATTAGGCTTATCTAAATTATAGCGAACATTACTATGTACCAATGATGATTAAAGGAGAAATCAAGCACATAGATCTCTATTTCTTGATGTCACCGAGTACTGTCAGTACAAAAAGAAAAAAAAGAAAAAAAAAATATTTTACCTAGTTTGAGTTCAGAGATAGTGAGCGGAGCAGCAGAGCGCAGGCGAGCGAGGAGAGGAGCGGATGGAATTTTGTTGGAGCGGGGAGCACTTTTTAAAAGGTCCCAAAGCATGAAAATGTCACTTGAGGTTTTTTAACATTAATACGAGTTAAATGGCCCAATCTGGAATCTTCCCCGTATGTCGTCATACGGGAAAAGGTTACCTCCCCTTTGTCTGCTTTGCCCGTCCAGAGAATTTGGCCCACCCGTGAGAAAATAAGGTACGACCTATGGCTATGACCAAATGTGCGAGCGACATATTGTTTTTTTTTTCTTTGAGAGACATTATGGCTTGCAAACGAGCGAAGCATGGCAGTTGCTCAGTGTTTGGATGTACAAATGAACACAAAAGTATTCCTTCTTAAATATAAATATGGCGGGACCAAGCCACTATTACTGGAATTTGGAACCTATTTAGTTTCCTCAAGCAATCTACTGGGTTCCCCACAACAGGTCAGTCAAATGAATGAATGGAGCAAGAGATGCAGGCTTCCTCAAACACATAATTTTATTAAGTACACAGACAGGTAAAAAAAACAGTTTAGTTAAAAGGAACACATAATCAGTATGACAGCAGCGAATGAGCCTCCAGAGGCGAAAGCGCAGCAGTGCAATATGGGTCCTCACAAGTTGGTTCTTTACAGCACGTACAGCACCCGTACAAAGGCAACGACACCCAGATCTACACCCAGACCCCGTTAATGGGCCTCACCTATACGGTGACCCATGACCCGAAGGTCTGCAGGTGAGGAGGCACTCCTGGTCGTTCTAGGCTCAACACCTGCATTAGATGCACCACCAGTGCTATTAAAAACCTGAGCATTACCAGCAGTATTAGAGCTAGCAGCAGTATTAGCCTGCTGCACACTCTAAAAAATGCTGGGTTATTTTTTCAACCCAAACGCTGGGTTGAGGCTGTTGGGTCATTTTGTTTGGTTGTTTTTACTCATATTGGGTCATTTCTGTAACCCAAGCTGGGTTGATAGTTTATCACTGCTGGGTTGATAGTTTAGGGCTGTGCTGCCTCCTGTCCCCACCTGATGGAGTACACTACCCAGCACCAGGGTGACTTCAACACAGCTGCATAGTTACTTGAAGGTTGAGAAAAAAAATCGTCAGGCAGGCAGGCAGGCATATTCTTTCAACCGTCAAGTCCAGCAGCTGTCAAAATGCAATGGAAATCGGGTGATTTCGGAAGGTATGTATCTGCTTTTATTTATTTTTATCCAGACGGATTTTAAAAGTTCACCCAGAGACATACCCTTCGTGATATCAAGGAATATTCTGCTTTCCATTTCGTTCAGCTTCAAGCAGGTTAGCAGGTGTCATTCCAGCTAATATTAGCTACTGTTAATGTTAAATCTACTAAAGTACAGACTTATAAAAACATAGTTCTGTATTGACTGGGTAGGAACTGCTGAACAGAAACAAAACGAACTTTTACAACGAACTACAATTAGCATACCCTGGGGATCAATAAAGTATCTATCTATCTATCTATCTATCTATCTATCTATACCAGCAGCTGGTAGGTAACGTTAGCAGACTTTATGCTAATTAAATATGCTTCGTGGCTAATGTTTGTCAACTAGCTAACACAGTCGAAGTAGTCTCTTCACAACACGTAACTTACGATAATAATCATGCCAAACAACATGTTATTAAATCATTCAGGGTAGCCTCATATTATAGCCATGTAACCTACTGGGTGGTTCTTGGTGGTAACATTAACTTGGATTCACTAATTGAATAATGTGTTAACATTAGCTAGCTAACGTTAGCACTGCTGAACTTATGTTTGTCAGCCTAATGTTAGGCTAATGGTAATGTTAGTGTTATCAAGATCTGACATAAACGCACGTTTTGTAGGCTATTACCGGTATTATGTTTAAAACAACTCCATAATATTAGGTAGTCATGGTTTCCGAGTGTGCTGCACTAATAATTTGTCTCCTGGTGGATTTCTGTGTCTGTAAATATAATTCACTGGTTCATGCAAGTCTTGACATAAAGTGCTGTAGCTAACAGTGATTCAAATGCACTCTTTTTTTTCTATGATTGACAGGGCTAACCCCCAAAACGGACTTTGGAATCTGCCTGCCTTCATGGAAGTGTCACAAGCATTTTATACTAGGCAATCTATTCAAAAATAAAGAAAACTATCAAATGAATAATTGTGTCGACCTGTTTTATTTCATTGCATGGCTTTTGATGGCCATTTGATAGACTGTTTATACCATGCCTAAAGCTGTTAACAGAAGGTGTGACTTTCAAGTAAGTAAATACAAACTTTGAGTTATTGAAAGTTTGTAACAGCAGAGTATTTTAAAAATCAACCAGTAGTTTTGGGGGATTTGGTTACATAACCCAAACATTACGTAACTTTAACTAAACAGTTGTGTCAACATAACCCAACATATTGGTTAAATTTCAACCCAGTTGTTGGGTTAAATTTAGTAACCCAATTTGCTTGGTTAAGATAACCCAATGCTGTGTTGGACCCCATTTTACTCAGCGGCTGGGTTGAAAACAACCCAGTTTGGGTTGTTTTCAACCCAGCATTTTTTAGAGTGCAGTTATGCAATCTGCGTCCTCAGAAGCTGTATCTGCTGACGAAGTTCCTCCAGTTCTCCCTCCATATTCAACAGTCTGAACTGGATGTACTTACACAGATAAAGTTACTCACTGCTGGACCAGTCTGCAATATCTTACTTCTGCTGCTTTGCTGCTGGAAACCATCTGCACATCTTGACGAACTTCCCCAAAAGACAGCCAGACTACACTTCTGCCACAAACGTGGGCTGCAGTCCCTGTTCAAGCCCACAACACTGCTGCTTTTAAAAGGCATGTGTGTTTCTGAATAATTATCAAACACCTGATTGATAATTCGGTGCCCCACCCCCCATTTTTGTCTCAATTTGGTCTTGCCCTATCACATAAATATGTTGGCATATGTTGGCATAACATGAGGGATAGGTGTATTTCTTTACAAAAGAATAAATAGGTAATGATGGGTTGAAAAGAGTTAATAATAGACCAGACATGATTGAATGGGGACCATATATAAGAAAATGAAAACATATCCACATCAGTCCCTGTCAACAAATGTTTTTCATAGGTCAGGATTATTGGGCTCTAAAACAGATCAACATAACAGTATAAGATACTGTAAAAGATTCAGTTTGCACATTTAGATATCCAACAAATTTAGGTCTGCACTTGTTTCCTTTGCTTGCTATAAAGGCATGACTATTGTCTATAGTGGCAACTGGGTGATTAGCTGGATGACGGCCTTCGATGTGTCCTGTTATACGGAATTAACCCTATAGGTGTTCAGAGAGTGCAGAGCTAAACCTCAAAAGACGTAGCCGACCTTTGGTAAGGGTTCAAATCCAAACATATTTCGGATTTCTAAAATGTATTTATTTTGATCAGTTTAATACAAAAACACAGTAAAAACAAAACCTAACCAATTAAAACGAAAAAAATGTTTGTGCTTGTATTTTATGATACAGGTTATGTTGCTGACATGGACCTCATTTTTGAGGAAGTCTTTGTAAACCCTACGTCATACACCGATGCGCTGTTGGTCATTCCTGTCCTAGAGGACCTATAAGCGCAGTATGAGAAGCTGGACAAGGAGGAGGTCATTGCCATCTTTGTGGTTCAAATGGGGGACAGTTTAAAGCCTACATAGTGGCCTTCCTCATCAGGAAACTCTGAGACGATGCGCAGGACTAAGCTGGAATAATGACCCAGATTCTGCGTCCCAGGGGGCCCCAGCACCAGCTCACAGGAGAGATACCTGAAACGACTGAATAATTGATTCTGATATTTAGTCTTACAGATATTTATCATTCTGATATTTAGTCTGGCAGAGATTTAGCCTTCTAAATATCACTCTAAATAACAGCAAATAACTCTGATTCTGATATTTAGTCTTGCAGATACATCATTGGTTTGTGTTATTGTTATGTAAACAAATATTCCTATGCTCCATTTATCATCTTCAATGCTTGTTTTGTAACAATTTTCATTTTTTCCCCTCTGATAAATAATATAAATAAATAAATCTTGACACTGTCTACATTATTGAATTAAAATTAAGCACAAGATTTGTTGATGGAATAAACAGTCAAGACTCAAGACAAGACTTTATTTATTATTTTATAAACTTCTGTAACAAAGCACAACTTACTGGTGTATTTCTTTCAAATGTAGAGGACCATAATCGGCTCTGTATATTTGGTCGGCATTCGATAGTCTTCTAACCTAATTAGAATTACAAATGGTATGTGTCATTTTTAAGCACAATTAGTTATCAAATGAAGAGACAAAGTAGTTTCCAATTTAGTGGTGAGAATGCTACCTGAAGCAAATATTCTCAGCTTCTATGGTGGGCATGGTAGCACATTTTCCACATTGGCACCTATCCAAAAAATATAAGTAGAATGGCAGAGGTCTGATTAAGTGGTGCTGGTTAATGTCATGCATAAGCTATATATATATATATATATATATATATATATATAAATAATGTAAATAGAATATGGGTTATATAATATATATGTATATAATAATGTAAATAGAATATGGGTTATGTGAAACATGACTTCAATAAACGTGGACATGATGGAGAACTTTGTCATTAAAAAATGTGTAAGCAAGCTGGTCAAGGCCACACCCCCACCCTCCACCTTGCCCCGCCTCTCAGCTCCTCATTAGCGTTTAAAGCTACAGACATAAATGGCAAGTCCTAAGGAAAGCTCATTGTGGGACTGGCTCAAAGTGGCTGTAATTCTGCACCAAGGCTGAATTTCGGGAAAAGATACTTCAGATACTATGTCAGGAGACCACTAAGGCCTATATAAAAGCAAAAAAAAGTTAAAAAATAAATAAATAATAAAAAAGTAAAAGTAAACAAAAAAGTGGCATGTGATGGGACCTTTAATTTAGAAGCTGGAGCGGTGGCTCTGTTCCGCTCCACCGCTCCAATTTCGCTCCGATAACGCTCACACCACGAGTCTTGGGCATGCTCAAATCCACCCAGAATTCATTTCTTCCTGATAAAACCGAAGCATTTAAATTTCGAAAATTGGCCATTGTAAGCTCGTTCATAGGGATGGAGTTCGTTAAATATTTTAGAAAGGAAACTGTTAAGTCATACAAGTGTACTATTCCTACAAAACAATTAGATAGTACTAACAAAGTAGAGCAAGAACAACCATGTGGTGACACTGTTTCAGTGAGCAAAGATTCATTTTGGAATCTAAGAAGACACATTTCGCGGAAACATGAGAGTGTGCTACGGGAACACACGCAGATCAAAGAAAAACGTGAGTAGAAGAACGTTGCCAAACTTGTTCGTTGTTGCACTATCTTATTTTGTTCTATGAGTGAAAGAGAAGCGCTCAACTCAGAGCTCAGAGATGTTCTACAATGCCCATCTATGATGCTCATATTTCTGGTATTTTGATTGGTAGAATAGCAGCGCGGTAGAATCTGCCCTTTGCGAGAGACAGCTAGACTACAGTATGGAGCATCATTCATTCATTCATTCGTTCAGCATTCATTCAGCCAGTTAGCTCTGATATGACAAGTATGAGTAGTACAAGATATGGATAGCTGAACCAAAGGTGTTCTTGTTACTGTTCATCATCTATGTTATATATTATTTAACGTTTAACCTATATGTGTATGTATGATCTACAATTTGCAATAATGTGTGTGTTAAAGCAGCAGCTACTGTATTTATCTGTCAGCCACAGCTGACATTATTAGCAGCAGTGATACAACTAACAACTACTACTATGGCGGCATACAATTACATTTAAGTTTCACTCTAGCTACTCAAAGGTAGTTGGAAACTTGTCATTAAATGAAACTACTAAGGGAAAACTGATTACATATAAAACCATAAACCATATATTTTCTGGAAGCATATAGCCTCTAGATGTGATATACTTTAACATGTGTTTAGTCCACCCTCCTAATTATTTTGTTGCCCATGCATAGGCCTAATACAGGTATGGAAACATTTGAGTTTTGCCCTGTGTACTCAACCCTAAAAAACATATATTTTTGGGAAAGATTCTTGAAAGACTTTTTACTAATGTAGTCTTTTAACGAATGCCCCCCACTCAAGCTTTTCTCATAAGACTACAGTCTTTTAAAAATCTTACCCAAATCTTGTGAAAAGGGATATTGAACATATTGTAACCATCATGATTTCGAATTGGTGCAGTTTTCAGCACACAAACTTTCTTTTCATGGAGAGCACTGCTCTATGCTGTTCTATGGTGCTTTCTGCCTCTTAGTTGTGCACGCATGTTTTCGTTTTCATAGAAATCCATGCAAGCCTACAGATTGAGGGCCAAATTCTGAGGCCAAAAACATGTTTTTGAAATAGTTTAACTGTAATAATGCATGCATAACTATCACATTAGTTATATAATCAACATTTAAATACAAAATGTCAAATGAATATGATTCCTAGGTTTTCCTAGGTTTTTTTAATCATCAGTCATGGGTGTGTTTTGGGCATAACATCATTTAAACTATAATTCATTTAAGACATCTGTCATTCCCTTTAACAGCGAGCAGCGCAACTTTAAACAGCGCATCAGTATTTTGATAGTCAGCGGCCCCTTTGAAGGAATCCGCTTGCAAGCGAGACCGTATGGATGCTTTACTTAAACCTAGCAGAGTATAGCCTATACGCATTTGCACTCGTCTATTATTTGAACTCTTTGGAAACTCTTAACTCTTTACGAAACTTAGGAACGCCTTGTTGCGCCATCCCCACAACATTTTATAACGAAAACACTCCCAATGTGGACTTGACATCCCACTAAATTTAAATAAGCTTTTCACCAGTGACCATGCGTTTTAGACTACGATAATACCCAGATAGCAGTAGACTCCGGACAGACGCCTTCAAACTGGCAAATCCGTGTAACTGTCACCTCTGTCTTACTGTCGTGGAGACATTGACCCGGATCAGACACCAGGGGACGGGAAGCACAGTCACAACTGATACGGCCAGCCGTAGTGAAACGGAAGCGCAAATTTTTAGTTCGACGATTTCGTCTTACTGCCTCAGAGCTGAGTTAGACATTAACGGGAGCGGTTGGTGAACACGAGAGCTAGTGAAAAGAAGAGTTCGTTTGATTTGTTTCAGGTAAGCCTATTTGCTTCAACTATATTAGAATGAAATACATTATTTTTGCTTTCATATAATGTTAATGGCTCCTTTTGACGTTTACGCTACTTTAAACTGGTCTTGGACAATTAGCTAACGTTAGCTTTTGGGGTAAGCAAGGGTTAATGAAATGTTCATTTTATCCATGTACAAATTAATTTAGCAACGCTTTTTATCTGAAGCGACTTAATTTGTTCAATTTACTTGTTACTTCAGGGCTAGTCTCCCTTAGAGCAACTTAGGCTGAGATTTTAACTCACAATTTCCAGGCTAGCATGCTAGCCTGATTCCTTAACCGCTACTGCATCCTCTGTAAGCCAGAAAATAATTGAGATGTGTTCTATGTAGTGAGATACGTGTTTGTATGTTAAAATAATATACAGTTTTACATTTATACAGTTAGGCGTGTATCCAAGTATCAAATGAATCATGCCTTCTCCCTCCGCCCCCGTCTCTTCAGCCCCAGGACCGAGGCGTTCAGGTGGCGTGAATTCGGCATGCCCTGTCTGCAATCCTGCCTTTCAGTAAGGTAAGTGTAAGTCTTGTAGCACTGTTTAGCCTATGTTTCTGACATTTAAAACTCAAAAACCAAAATATATTACATAAAGGTGTTATCAGGGATTAAAATTCTTGTTCGTACGACGGACAATCGTCATTTGGAAATTCGAGTCCCCAGTGGTGCTCTCATAATCAAAGATAACGGTCTCTCTAAAAGCTGAATGTGGAACGCTGGACACGTGCTCCACTCTAGAATCTTTCGCCCTCAGCGTGCGCCATCCTGACTACATAGCGGTAGGGAGCATTTTCAAAACTCGTGGTAATCGTGGTTGAGAATACTGAAGCAGCAGCAATGGAAAACACACTTTACAGAGTTACAATCTAGTTATAACATAAACAGTGACAGATTCTTTGTAGTGCTGCAGCGATTAGTCGACTTATTCGACGTAATCCACCATGAAAATGTACAGATTTTACCGTATAGACCGGTTTCAGGTCCCTAACAATGGAACGAATTGGGATGTTGGCGAGTTATCTATGTTGTGAGATACGTGTTTGTATGTTAAAATAATGATTTTATACTGTTAGATGGGTATCCAAGTATCGAATGAATCATGCCTTCTCCCTCCTCCCCCGTCTCTTCAGCCCCAGGACCGAGGCGTTGAGGTGGCGTGACTGGCGTGAATTCGGCGTGCCCTGTCTGCAATCCTGCCTTTCAGTAAGGTAAGTGTAAGTCTTGTAGCACTGTTTAGCCTATGTTTCTGACATTTAAAACTCAAAAACCAAAAAATATTACATAAAGGTGTTATCAGGGATTAGAGTTAAGACAGCTGAAATCATAGGCGCCATCTTTAAGACAAGTTCGATCATTGTAAAACTTTCTATTACGTCTGCCAATGGAACGAATTGGGATGTTGGCGAGTTATCTATGTTTTGAGATACGTGTTTGTACGTGAAAATAATGATTTTATACTGTTAGACGGGTATCCAAGTATCGAATGAATCATGCCTTCTCCCTCCTCCCCCGTCTCTTCAGCCCCAGGACCGAGGCGTTGAGGTGGCGTGACTGGCGTGAATTCGGCGTGCCCTGTCTGCAATCCTGCCTTTCAGTAAGGTAAGTAAGTCTTGTAGCACTGTTTAGCCTATGTTTCTGACATTTAAAACTCAAAAAACAAAATATATTACATGGTAAGCTGTTTTAACATTTAAATGCATTATGCATAGAAGCAATAAGATATTGATATTAAATTGAGTATAACAGTTCAATTTCACGTTCAAATTTGTCTCATCAATTAAGCTTATAAAAAAAAAGAATGGGCTATATTCACGGAAGGCTGTTCAGGTACCTCTCATTTGTTTCTAGTGGAGCTAGGTGTGTTTGAATATTGTTAATGTAGTGTCTGAACAGACCTGCTTGGTTCTCTCCCTGGTCTCTGTTGTTTGTGTGATAGTAGCCTACCGTGTATATAAACAGTCACCAGGTTCTAATGCCCTGTACCCAGAAACCTACCCATTAAATTAACCTGAGAATTTCCTGTTTACCACTAGGGTCACACAAGTTGGTAGTCTGAATAATAGGCAGAGACGTGAGATTACAATACAAAAATATAACAATTTATTTATTTAAGACAGGATCAATGTACATGCACTTCAATAACAGAGCAACACCATGTAACGCTAAATCGTCAGGATCAATGTTGACACTAGATTGGGCTTACCGTAGAGGGCAGATGTCAAAGCCTCTGAGGCGAAATCTGTGATTCAAACCACACTGCAAATCAAAATGAAAAGGTGACTTATCTAAACTAATTAACACAGCACACACAATAAGGGATAAACACCACCAGAGGAGAATAAACCCTCCAACATGCGCCCAATGCAGCCCCCAGCAGGAGAGACAAGCAACATACACAGGGAAAGCCCACTTGACAGTACATGCAGTATAAAACAAACAAAAACAAATGAGTACAAATAAGACAAAACAAAATACAGAGCAAAGCACAGAGCATCAATAGAGCAGCAAGCAAACCAAACTCCCAAACATGCACACTCATGCAACAAACACGCACGTCCGCACTAAACAGGCCCAAGCAGATAGCCACCACCAGGTTAGCTAGCAATCATGCATCAGAGACGCAGCGATGGAAGGCCACAGAGAGAAGCGGAAGGCGCTCCACACAGCAAACCCCAAACAGGAACAAAACAGCAAGGCAGTCACCACATTAGGATACCATACAGATCCTATAAGGAGTACAGAGTCATTACTCTAACGTTATGCTTAATTTAGGTAAATCGAGGTAAATAAAGCTAAAACCTACCGTGCAACAGCTAACGTCAGATGTAGGGAGCCCGGACAGCGCAACACTTGTGATGTTGCTGTAATTAACAGATAACGTAAACGAGTGGCCTAGCTATGCGATAACGTTTGCACACAGCAAGCAAGCCCACGCGGGCCCCTTTAAGTCTCACTTTGGGCTGGCGCAGGGGGCCCTAGTGGGCTGTCCACAGTGGGCCCGTGAGGACTTGCTCATCGGCAAAGCGCTGGCCCCGCAGTACTGGCCCCGCACGGGCAGCCCTCACTTAGCCCTAATAGCCCTAACAAGGCCCGCACAGGCCCCTAATGGGCTGCCCTCGTCTAGCCGTAAGCCCTCTCTAGGCCCACACTCAAAAGTGTGGGCCCTGTAATGGCCCTGTATGGGCAGCCCACATTGCCCTCTCTAGGCCCACACAGGGCCCGCGCTCTAGAGTGATGGGCAGCCCTCATTGCCCTCTTTAGGCCCATACAGGGCCCGCACTCAGCATTGTTATTGTTTTTATCAAAAATAGATGCACTAAAGCAAAGTCAGCTATTTGGGCTTAACAAAACCAATCCCTATCAAAATGCATTGGGAGATATCCAAAAGTCCAGATAGGCTGGTCATACTGACTAAAAAAATATATTGTGTGAATCCTTGTTTAAATCTGAATTGAACAATGTCAAACCTAACCGCACATCGCTGAAATAAAGCTAAAAAATACATTATTTAAAATAGCTATTTGCTCACTACGCCTGCGCCAACATTTGCGGCATGGCTATCACCATGGTGATGGAGGTAGTAAACAAAAAGCTGTCAGTCATACAGCTTCTAACGATGCGATTGGCTATTTTCACGGCAAGGCAGGACTACCAGTTTCTCTACTCCACCATCTTTGAGTTACGAACGGCCGTAATGCATTCCTATGGGACTTCTTAAGTGATGGGTCTCCTCCTATATAAGTGTTTCTGACTTGGTCAGTGAAGTAAGTGTTGTGTACAGTAGCCCTTGTGCCAAAAAAAACCTACTACTGTCCATCAAACTACATGAGGTGCATGCTTTATCTAAAGAGTTAGAGTCAGAGGGCTCTAGGCAGATGAAAGCAGTGTGCATCAGGAGGAAAAGCAGATGGCCAATCCAAAGTGATGTGTGAGGTTTTGATGACGAGCACATGGTTTATTTTCATCTTCATTTTTTTCTTTATCTCTCTCTTCTTCCCCCTCCATTTTTGTATTTTATTTATTTTAAAGTGTATTCATTTATTTTATTTGTATTATTTTTACTTAAATTTTACTTCATTTTATTACTTTATTTCTACTACATTTTATCTTTGAGTTGCCTTTATCTTTGTTAAGCACATTGAACTGCCTCTGTGTATGAAATGCGCTATATAAATAAACTTACCTTACCTAATTGTTTAAAAAGAAAGTTACAATAGTCCAGAATTCAAAGAAATCTAAGTTTATTGTGTTAATATACACACTATACTTCTAAACCTTCAATATTAAAATCACTTGAGACAAGCATTAGCTATAAAATATAAATACATAAATAAATAAATATGAAACCTTCAATATTAAATCACTTTAACGGTCATGAAATATATAAATAAATAAATAACAAAAGGTACAAATAACATTTGTTCCCCCCAAGCAATAACAAATAACAAATACAGTTCTAACTGAAGAAAAGGTCAGTAAGCATTGGACACATCAATATTTTTTTTCGATAGATAGATAGATATAGATAGATAGATATAGATAGATAGATAGATATACTTTAATTATCCCACAGGGAAATTGAGTTGTTTCAGCAGCCTTAAAGGTCTCATCTCATCGTTTTTTCATTAATTTTGCAGTGGTCTGTAGTATTGATGAATGCCCTGTGAGCCGGTTTTGGTGAAAAAAATGCTGTCCTGCGTCTGTTTCATGCTGTTCTAGTTTGGTGGGGAAGGTGGGCGGGGAGGAACGACTGGATTTCGCCTCTAGTCATGAATATTAATGACATGCTAATGAATTCACCTCTGATTGGCTAACAGTACTGTGACGCTTCCTCCAGTGCGTCCTCATCCGATTCTGCCTGTGCTATGCTCCATATTCAACTTTACAGTGCTAAAACCTGGCTAAAACTCGAGTCAAAACTGTTGCACAAAATGTCTTCGGAGATACAACTTCATGTGTTTGATCCTAGTATTCGAGTAGGAAGAAGAACTGCTTCCTGATCGTTTCTCTGTGAACGTTGGTTTAATAGAATGGTAACAATTGCCTGTCAGCTTAAAATTTCTCCTAAAAGAGGTAAACGTTTGTGACAATCGTCATCTTGCTTTCAAGTAATAAACAGTTGGAAACGTTTTAAAATAAAGACCTATTTCTTTACACAGTCAAAAGTCTTTGCAATCTTCCTAGTAGATATTTTACTTCACAACACAGGTAAGCACCCTAAATGCAGTTCAGCCACTGACCTAGCCTGCTAATGCTATCGGAATAGCTAGATAGTTATGGTTTGAATTCCATGCTACTATCATTGAAAGACCACTTGGTCATAGCCCAATATATAGATAGATCTAAATGCAAACACGCCTACCTAGCTATATTTTGCTGGAATTGTACCAGAATGCCTACAGAAGCAGAGAATGTGTGCTGTAAGACTTCTCCGGTAATGAGAACTATGGCTTTGATAGCCTGACATTGGCAGAGGTTAGCCTACTCAAGTTGTTTTCTGTCACGTATGACAGAAAAAGTAGCCTACTATAGGAATCTTATAGTATTTTGGGACTAAATATTACAGTAATCTTATAGGAATACTATAGTATTTGGACATACTATAGGTACTATAAGACTACTATAGAAAAACTATAGCGGTTACAGGATATTATAGAGTTATTAGTAGTACTTCTACAGTATGTCCCAATTATTCCTATAAGATTACTATAATATTTTGTCCCAAATACTATAAGATTCCTATACTACTTTTTCGTAAGGGGATTGGTCATGTGGTTATAAAAATGGGCAACACCAGTACCCCTGTTGTCTGTATGACCCTGTACCCAGGATTAGAACCAGTCTGCCTTAGCATAATGTACTCCCTTCAAAATGCACTAAACATTCGACTATGACAACTATGGCCCTCTGTGAGACTGAAGATATGAAAGGTAAGATAAACCTTTAGCTTAAAAGGGACAAAAACTGATGAAACTCCTAAAACAAATATACAAAACAGGTCAATTGTCTATAAACAACTTTATTATATTTACATACAGCAGTGGTACTCAAAGTGTGGTCCGCAAGTTCTCTCAAGTGTTCCACAAGTAGATGTGGTAAAATATAATAGATGAGTTGTTTGCAATATTGAACCAACTTGTATGTAAATCCAAACAGTTCTGCAACACTGATGTAACCTATGCCAGTTTAAATCATACGAATCCTCTGACACCATAAGCAAGGTGCAAAGACAATAAGCAAGGTGGTTCAGTAAGAAGGCCTATTGTGTAATATACTGTTGAAGTAGGTCTACTGTTTTTTTTTTTTTTTGCTAGGTGGTCCGTGAAACACTGACAAATAGTAATATTGCAGTCTATTAAAATAATGCAAACACAAAACAAGAACATCCAAACTATGCACAGAATTAACAATGTCCTCTTTTTGCCAGATGATGCAGACATCATCGTCATATGTTTCAGACATAGTGCTGGGATTATTTAGGGAAAAAGGTCTGAGTTGTTGTTTTGGCTTGTATTGTCCTGGGGATCCGAAGGGACAACACACAAAACACATCCGTTGGCTGTGATGATTTTATTACATTGCTCTTTGATTGCGCTGGGCCATAGGTGGAGCCATCAGGTGTTATTGTGGAGATGTCGCTTTCATCCTCCTCCTCCTCTTGATCAACCCGAGGTCTTCTAGCTGGCCTTGGATGAACAGGCTTGATGGCAGTAGAGGTAGCAGGCCCCCATGCCCATGGTGTATCCGAAGTGCTTGTATCAATACTCATACTTTTCATGAAGTATTCTGTTTGGGTACCTAAAGTAAATAAATGTGTATTACTGTCAAGTTACAAGATACTAACAGTACACAGGACATTCACTATCTCACAAAACTGTACTGGCACAATGGAAACAAAAATATTTTAGTGACTGTGGTAAGGTGTATGATGTACTAAGTAGCACACCCACAAGAAGACATTCGGTAATATCAATTCTATCTGTTATGCAATTCATGGGTTTCATCAGGTCCATTTACACAGGTGTATTAATCAAGCACCATGCAGTCTGCATTCATAATCGAGGTGCTTGATTTTATACACCTGTGGAAAGTGACCTGAAGAAACCCATGAATTGACTTCCCAAAACATTGACGAGCACATAAGAACCTGTATTAGACTACTAGAAAAAGACTTCTAGAAACGAACTAGCGCAACAATAAAAGTTAGATCACAAACCTTTGCTTCTAACGTGATGACCTAATGTAGGCTAGAAAGCTGTGTAGCCTGACATGAGGATGTGCTCTGGAAGACATACAAAACACTAAGTAAACAGCAAGTAATCAAACAAAACATCATTGTATGTCAATGTAATAATGGCAAGAAGACATAAATTAGACTGAAGTGTAAATACCTGAGCTCTAGTGATAGCAACTTAGCCTAATAGTGCAGGGGTATTGTGTTTTTGATTTTCCCTGTTTAGACTAGAACAATACCCGTACTTAGTTGAGCATAAAATATTGTTGCTAATATTATTATTTGTGGTTTAACGCTTAGGTTAGAAGATTATAGGTTCAACAAGCTAAATCTCTGGGTAGTGTGGTCAGTTTCTTATGAGTGTAGCTACACCAGGCACGTAACTGAAGCATTCCGTTCGCGTTATGTACTGCAACAATTAGCTTCCAATAGGTCTAATCAATGGAAGTTGCTACACCTGGCGTGTTAGTGGCCTGTAGGCTACGTTCGGGAAAATAGACCATTCCTCTAATGGATTTTACTAGAGCCCTTCCTATTAGGCATTCTCTGATTTTACACGTCGCGAACAGAACACTTCAGTTACGTGCCTGGTGTAGCTTCCTGTAATATAGGCTAGCCTAAGCCTAGCTTGTACCCTTTTCATGCATGCTAACGTGAAGAATATGAACATGCTATTTTGTAACAGACGTTAGGTGGAAAAGTTTGTTTGTACTTACAGCCTGTGAGCTGGTGGTCGATCGTCATGACGGTACAGAACCAGGTTTTCAGAACATCGATGCAAAACCACTTTCTAAGGCAGTGAGTGTTGTCGAAATGATTGGAACACAGAACTAATGTTGCACTACTTCGGTGGTGGTGTTCCAACGATAAATCCAAACCATTTCTTCCTCAACTCATGTTTCTAAGGCAAGACATGCAACATTGATGTGTTATTGCCAGAAATAAAACAGGCACGATTTTTTTTCTGCCATGTTGGCAACTTGCTGTTAGCTCCTACTAGCTGCAGAGAGACAATCCCCTAGCCGCAAAATCTTCCAGTCTTCCTGTAGGCGGTCACAAGCCAAGGTGGGCGAGGCCATGAATCAGTTTCCCTTCGGCGTCATTGGGAAGGGCTCTTTCTGATTCGCTTGTTTTTCCGTGTATTTTCTTTCATTGGCTAATGCGGGCAATGGGGGTAGAAGATCATTTTCACGTGCAGCATGCATATGCAACTTGGAGTGAGCTATAGTATTTCGAAAGTAACAAGTATTAAACGGTTTGTCAGTGAATGTGACCTTTAAGAACATACAGCAAGCACACATATAGTCCACATACATAAACAAAAAAATACTTTCACCCACAAGACATAGCATGTGGTAGCTGTCAAGGTACCATACACATCCAAGTACCAAAGTGTAACTGCCTAGGTATTTCTGATTACACTGTTGACATGAAATGTTGACAAGACATTTGTCAGGCGCGCAAATTACCCATTACTATGACTTTTGATAAACATTGAAATGAAAGAACCTGTTGTTATTGCCCTTTTCTGTGGGTGTATGTGACACCCCTGCTAGAGCATTTGTGAAGAACCAGACTTGCCCTCTGATGGGTCTTCGCCTATGGGTTTAGGATTCGCTAATTCCAATTACAGGGCCTCGAAAGAGGCCTGTATTGTTATTTTTCGTCACTACCTCACCGTGTCAGGCGCGCAAATTACCCATTACTATGATTTTTGATAAACATTGAAATGAAAGAACCTGTTGTTATTGCCCTTTTTGTATGTGACACCCCTGCTAGAGCATTTGTGAAGAACATAAAGGCTCACAATGCATATCATGGATGTGATAAGTGTTGCCAGCCAGGTTTTTATTTCAACCACAGAATGACATACCCGGTAGATGATTTTGTGTTACGGACTGACTCATCATTTTTAGAGTCCATCATGATGGTGTTCCTGATCGACCACATGGCTTTTCTGGTCTAGATGTTGGCATGGTTACGAGATTTCCTTTAGATTGCATGCATGTTGCATGCGTTATAAGAAAGTGTTTGGCTGAGAAGTCCCCTGAAATGTCGCTTTCATCAGCGGCTTTACATTGCGCCTCTCCCTGGTCTCGGTTGTTTTCATGGAGCGCAACACATGCTCTGTTCGAGTGTTAGCTGCAGTTCATGAACTTTTTCTTACGTCTATTTAAGAACTCAAGTTTACAGTTATGGCCCACTTTGACTTTTGATAAACATTCAAATGAAAGAACCTGTTGTTGGATGTTGGTTTGTTTGGACCACTAAAAAGGCCAATGACAACAGGTGACAACAGGTTCTTTCATTTGAACGTTGTAAACTTGAGCTCTTAAACAACGGCAAGTATCACATGGCTTTTCTGGTCTAGATGTTGGCATAGTTGTAAGATTTCTTTAGATTAAATGCATTGTTGCATGTTTAAGTGTTATAAGAAAGCTGTTAAACGTTTGGCTGAGAGGTCCTCTGAAATGTGGCTTCACACGACCTAGTTCCTAGAGTTTTGGTAAGGGTTTAAAGTATTGAGTACATCAGCTAATGTCTGTTGCTGGAACTCAATGTAGTATTGTGTATTCTCACTGGATTTGGATGTTAAAATTGTTTGGGTTTTTTTTTGCTTAAATTGATAGAAAAGGGATAGAAATAGACATTCCACTTCGTCTTCAAATTTGTACCCTCCATTTTCACATTTTTATGACATAATTTAAGCAGAGCTTAATTTACAGTATAGGCCCACTACAAGGACCTAAACCATGCTGGATTTGGATATAATTTGGGGGGCGAAGCTGCGAGGACCTCATTGTGTTTCTACGTTTTCCTATTATTATTATTATATGCAATGGGAGTCTATGGCAGCCCATAGAATCGTATGGTAAAAAGTTGGGAAATTTGGCACACTGATTGGGGACAGTCCCATGATTCATGTCACCAAGTTTCATGTCGGCAACTCGAACCCTCTAGCGCCACCAACAGACCAAAGTTGGACGTGCGTTCATGCACGTAACTTTTGACCTGTTGGTCCGATTTTCAAAAGTCAGGTATTGTTGGAATCCTTGGACCAAGCCGAGTTCAACACACCCTATGACGTCATTTTCCGCCATGATGGATTTTCCGCCATTTTGGATTTCATCAAAAACACTTAAAATGTATCAGGGGTCACATACTTTCTCTGATTCCCACCAAATTTGACACAGATCATCTTCAGACCAAGCCTCACAAAAGTTATCACTTTTTGTCTTCGGAAGTATTACCGTTCGCCCGTAAAAGCCAATCAAAATTTGCGGCGAAGCCGCCAAACAGGAAGTGAGCTCATATCTCAGCAAACCTTGCATGTATCAAAACCAAACTTGGTACATTGACTCATGACCCCATCAGGAGGACCTTTGACCTCTAGGGGGCGCTGTAATTCACAAACATGCCTTTTGGCCTGTAGCTGCTGCTGTGCTTAGAATTAAATTGTACTAGTGGTGTCTGGTAATACTGTGAAAGGTCCTTAGGTCAACTAAGGGCAACTTGTCACATCAATATAATTTATTCGGCCGCCATATTTGATTTGATCAAAAACACCAACAATTTCGCACAGGTCACAAATTTCATCTGATCTTCACCAAAATTGGCACAGACCATCTTCAGACCATGTCTTATCACTTCATTTATTTCTGTAACAATTGATAGAAGCGTTCGCCCGTCACATCCAATCGAAATTTGTGGCGAAGCCGCCAAACAGGAAGTGAGCTCATATCTCAGCAATCGTTGCATGTATCAAAACCAAACTTGGTACATGGACTCATGACCCCATCAGGTGAACGCCGAAGAAATTTTGTGACCTTTGACCTCTAGGGTCACTGCAATTAGCAAAAATGCATTTTGCCTTGTAACTTTTGACGTACTAGACGTGAAACTTGCTTTGACAGCTTATGGCCATACGTCTGATTGCAGCATTGAGCTAACAGCATTTCGTTGCCATGGTTACTCCGGCCTATCTGCTTGGCCCCCCTCATTGCTGCTTGCAGCTATATTTTTCTTTTTTTTTGCTTAAATTGTTTGAACAGGAATAGAAATAGACATTCCACTTTGTCTTCTAATTTGTACCCTCCATTTTCACATTTTTCAAATGTTCTTGTTCCAAGACTAAGACTTGTCATCTTTCTCAAACAAGATTTTTACATTTCCAATCTAGTGGAAGCATTACACACTGCATCACAAATCATTCATTCTCAAATTCAACTCAACTCAAATCATTAACTATCTTGATAATGTTGAGTCATGTCATTTTTGTACAGGAAGCATTAGCCAAGGATTGTCATGTGTGCTGATTGCCTTTTTTGTCTCAACAGGGGCAGTAAGGACAAGATCCACCCACCACCCAGTGCATGCTACATATGTGTGTAATAAATTGAGAGGGAAAGTGTGTGTGATAAATGAAATTTAATAATTAGTACAAGGTTTTGATTTTTAGATAAATTATCAACATCTTGGAATAAATTAACACTTAATATACACGATCAAACTACTGGCTACTGAGTTCAACTAGGGGTATTGGATGTTACTGTTTAAAAAGCTTTATTAGTAATCCTTTATTTGACAATCTTAACTTGAAATTCTGAACAAATACTGTAACTCCTTGATTTGTGACTGACTATATAGTACAAATGGGTGCCAGACGTAAAATGAGCTGGTCTGCATTTGGCCCAAATAAGGGCCGGAATCGCCACTATTGAACACTCATCTGGTCCTGATCTGGCCCAGATCATTATGATAAAGTGCACATTTGGCCCAAATAAGGGCCGCAATCGCTACTATCGAACACTCATCTGGTCCGAATCTGGCCCAGATCATGAAGATAATTTGCACATTTGGCCCGGATCCGCAAATAAAAAACACATCCGGTTCAGAGCCGTCCCAGAGCTGGGCCAGATCATGAAAACGGATGCGGAACGGTAATGGCCCGTTGTGCCAAAAGACACGGGTCCGTTTTGCGGATCTGGCCCAAATCTGAAGGTGGATCTGGGCCGGATCCGGGCCAAATACATTTTGCTATCTGGGTAGGGCCCTATATGTTTTGGAGGTATTTACACTTGTGGACTGAAAATGTCTCCAGATTTTGTCTCTAGTCTAGCTAACATCATTAGCATTCATTATAGCGGGAGCTAGCAGGCTAATACCAGGGGTTCGATGGACAAGGTTTACAAAATCACAAAATGCAAGACAACAAAATAGCAGAAAAACAATGACACCTGCAATTTCACAAACATACCATAGCCTACAGTATGCGGTTGTCTCCTTCCCCCAATTCCTGTGGAGAATTAAAACAAATGCTAAATAATCCAATGCTAATCGTAAATGCTAATTCCAATTTCATAACATAGCATAACATTCCATAGTATAACACAAGAAAGGTAGGTAAGGTTAGCTGCAGCCACAGGATATTCACAGGCTTATGTAAGGCTACACCCAGTGGTTAAATTGGGATTTGGCAGGTGGAGGAACCCTGAAATCCAGTGTCGGTGCAGTGACTCACCGTTGGACAACATATTGAGTATCGTTGTGTGGCAATGCTTTTTTGGACAAAAACTGCTAGCTTCTTGGTCACCTCTTTCAGTCAAAATAGCCCCCATATTGATTTGTACCAGGGGTATCACTAGACCCACAACTGCACTGGGGCCCAACCCCCCCTAGGGGGCTGGTGCACTTTGAAAAGAAATTCAGAGGTTAGATTTGCTTCTATGGATGGAAATATTTGTGCTGTAGCCAAAACTGTTTTGCATACACAGGTGAAATATGTAGTTATGATGATGATAGCCTACAGCAATAAGTAAGTTTACAACCACAAAGCATATTTGCTGAGTTTCACAGTTCAGAAATGGTCAAAAATAGTGTTTTTGCACTCCATGCACTCGAGAACTCCCGCGAACAGCTGCGCCTCGGAGTGGAAGTCGAGCGTGTTGACAACTGAGCTAAAATCCCCGGGTTGCTCGCTAAAAAAAAGCAACCAAAATGGGGCAGCTAACTCATAGACGGCAGTTCAGGGTTTGTGCCCTTACATTTTACACACTGACGAAGGCCATAAGGCCGAAACGTTTACTTACCCCTGTTGCTACTGAAAATAAATCGGCGGGGAAAAAAATAATTTTTGGAGTGCGACCAATCTTTGATTTTCTGTTAGTTTCCTGGATCACGCTAACCTGACTCTCGCCAGATGAATTTCGTTCCGCTTAGCTCCGCCTAGCTTCACTCACATCCATCTGGGACCTCTTCCGTTGAGAGTGATTTCTGCACCAGATTTTATGGTAGAGCCAATCAGGACGCAGGGCGGGAGTTTCATAGATGTGACATAGCGTAGAAGCGACTGTGAGACTGTTATCAGCGTCACGGGTTGGCTTCGATGTGAGTGGTTGAAGTAGCATGTCAATAGATGACGGACAAGTGGCTTATCCAATCATATGCAAGCATTTTTTGATTAGGCCTAGCCTTCTGAAGCAACACTTCAATGGATTGATCCCAGATGGATGAGTGGAGCTAGGCGGAACGAAATTCATCTGGTGAGAGTCAGGTTAGGATCACGCACCGACAGAAAACAAACGGGAGAGTGCGGTGTTTACATTTTGTAAAACGTAGCGTGATATAGGCACTATTAATTCAAAACTTGAGAGCTTGTGAACTTGTGAGCTTGAAACTGCTGAGCTTGTGTAAGCTATGATTTAGTTTGACCAGTCCTAACTGTAGTAAACAATGTCTAAACCAGGGACGTCACTAGGATTGAAAGACAATCCTGCGTTGTAGGTAATTTGTGTGCATAGAGCCCGCAAAAAAAAAATTCACCACACCTTAAAAGGGCTTCAATTAATTGATATTAACAGGGACACCATGCCATTAGTTTTCACTATCACAATATTGCTGATTATATTGCTAATTATAACAACTGATATTGTAGGCCTAGCTTGCAGTGGCAGGGGGGGGGGTAGCTGTCATCACCCCACATGTCATGAACTGTTGTGAAGTTAGGGATTAGGGAATTCAATTAATAGTACCCACTGTAAAAAATCACATTAGTCCACATTAGGCCTATAGGCTATGTTCAGTGTAATTGTACTACTAAGGTCTTTGGTCATTGTAAGGGCCATCTATTATGCTAGGCTATCGGAACTTCCCCTATTACCGTCGGTCCCGTATTTCCACCGTCTTGCGTGTATGTGTCACTTAATATCAATTTCTATACAAACCAAGACAGTCGACTCCTAAAGAAACGCAACCACCCACACCATAGGTGTATCTAAATTAGCCAAAAATGACATTTTACCGTGACTCAAAGAGCTGTAGACAGTGTTGTAAGGCTGCGTGTACACAACCGCTTGGAGCTCCAGTGGAATTTTAATTTCACGACGAGAATTCTCGGTCTAACCGTTCATGTGCCGTTGAAACGGTGTAAATGGGCGACCCATCAGGCCAGCACTATAACTCCGAGCGTGGTAAATAAAATCGGATATTTCAGGCAGTAAATGCTCCCGTTAACAAAAAAAACACAGATTTACATAGGCAGTGTTGCAGAACTGTTTGGATTTACATACAAGTTGGTTTAAAATGGCAAACAACTCATCTATATTATGTTTTACCACGTCTACTCGCAGACCACTTGGGATAGCTTGTTACAGTCGTGAATTAATTTGCTGAATAAGTTAACAAAGTAACCAGCGATAGTTGCAACACGTGGAATCAAGAGGAAAGAACTAAGACCCAGGGACATGTCAATAATCCAGTGAAAGGTAACAAAGAGATTTATTTTCAACTAAAGGATATCTGCTAAGTCAATGCTACTGACAGCTCAGAGAAAGGCTGACATTGCTTCTTCTACGGTGTAAAGTAGGTAGTGATAACCTTTTCACAACAGCAACATCTCTGTTCAGGAGAATATTGCAACTAGTGTCGCGAGAGGTGAGTGGTGGGGCTGCAGTTGGTCTGGAGTGGGGGAGGGGTGTAAGTGTTTCCCTCTCAAACCTGCAGTAGAAATGGCATTCAGGTCATCAGCAAGGCCATTATTAGCATCAGCAGGGGGGGCCTGGTCTCTTATAGCTGGTGATGTCTTGAGCGCCTCTCCACAGTGCTGCAGAGTCGTTAGCTGAAAACCGGTTTTTCATGTTTTCAGAGAAGCTTTCTTTTAGCTGCTCTGATCTTTTTGTGTTTCTGAGTGTTTTGAGTCCTGTCTCCATTGATGTAGGACTCCTCCTTGGCCTAATGGAGTTGACTCAGTCTTGCAGTAATCCATGGTTTATTGTTGTTGAAGATGCGGAAAGTCTTTGTTGGCACACACACTCCTTCACAAAAACTAATGTAGGATGTCACAGTGTCAGTATGTTTGTCCAGGTCACCTGTGGCTTCTTCAAAAACACTCCAGTCTGTACAGTCAAAACAGTCCTGCAGCTCCTCCTTCGCTTCATTTGTCCACTTCTTCTCTGTTCTGATTGCAGGCTTTGCAGATTTTAATTTAAAAGTAGGTACGTATGTAAAATCATAGTTATAAAAGTGGTGGATGACAGTAGGGTAAAGATATGAGATATATTATGAATAGAGCATGAATGAACGGCCAAGTGTTGTTTGTGGTTTGGACTGTTCAATAACACCATGCTGCTGTTCAATATATAGGCCTATACTTACTAGAGGGTTAGATAGTAGGGGTGGGCGATATATATCGTCTGCGATAATATCGTGATTGTTGTTTTAACGATGTGCAAATTGACATTATCGAGTATTTAAATTACTTATGGGGAAAAAACACTCGAAATCACGCACTGAAGACTCATACATTCCCAGGAGGTAGGCTATGCGGGAGAAGTGCAGCAGAGCAAGTGTCACGTGATCACTAGTGGGTCACAACTGTTGTCCCACGCAGCCTAATGTTTAATTTGTGCAGCAAGAGTAGCCTACTTGGGATTTTATGCGGCTACTTCTGTTCAAGTAGCATTGATGAGACAGTCACGTTTTTTCCTACACGGTATTATATGTAGAGAAAACATTAGCCTTTGAGTATTTTAATAGTCAGTTGTAAACAAATAACTATTCTCATGTAACTCTTTTGTAAATGGACTGAAGTTCGCTCTAAATATCTATGTTTACCGATTATGCTAACCGTTAGCATCTCTTTGGGATTTCTCATTTACATTAGCCATAAGCTAACACATTAGTTTCTATTCTGTAACTTGGAATTCTTGCCTACGTGATTGCTCTAAAACAAAACATAGAAGGAAATAACTGAGATGTAGGCTACTCTGTTGGTCTGCTCTTAGTTTTACATTGAATCCTATGTAAAGGTTTGAAAGGAACTTCAGCTTCAGACTTTCTCTTGGGAAACTGTTAGGCCTATTCATCTTCTCTAATGTAGCTGGCTAGACCATGTCATTGCCACACACACAAGTGGGGGCAGAATTGGAAATGTGTCAGAGTGACAATGCATTGGTTGATTTGGTTAAAAAGTCACAGGTAGGTTATTGGTTATTATTGTAATGATGCTATTCATAAATAATGAGCTGTAAAGTAACTCAGACTTTAACAAAAACAAATTTTTAAAGGATATCGACTAATTATCGTTATCGTCAAAATCACAAAAAATATCGAGATATTATTTTTTGTCCATATCGCCCACCCCTAATAGATAGACAGGGAAGAGGTGAAGGGCACAACAAAATATAAATAATATTTTAATAATAAATAATAATAATAATAAATAATAATAACCCATCTTTGTGTAGGCTAATTATAAAATAATATAAATGTGACCTTTTACACCAGTACTGACGGTGTGGCCTGCACACACCATAAGAAATGTATTCTACAGTCAATGGCACACACATACTGGTCAGGCAGTGACAGATTGGTTTGCTCTAGAGCACTGACTGGGAGAAGACAGATGGACAGAGGGATATTAACATGCTTCATACCAAGATTCAACTTGAGAGATAGTGGGGTGGGGGAGGTGGGTAGGGGGGCGTCTCACACCCACACACACACACACATGCATGCATAGTGTCATTTCTACAATGAGCTTGCGTTTGGGAGGGTAGGAGTGGAGGGGTAGACATTAGGAGAGGAGAGAAGGAGGAGTGGGGGGAGTGGGTCTGTCTCCAACAGCGACAGGGCTTTGGGGATGGAGGACTTCTCTCTGTCTGGGTGTGTGTGGGGGGGGGGGGCATCCAGTATCCATGTTGCCATCCAGTAGCTTACAGTATCTGACAAACAGACAGACAGAGAGATAGATACTTTATTTAACTCAAAGGAAATGTTGGCATCCAGTAGTGAAGAAGTAAACACACATGCAGGACATTACAAAAATAGTGATGAGATAACAGCTGTGACATGATAGTCTAGAATTCCAAAAGGGAGCCGACACTATAAAAACAAATTATTATTATTATTATTATTATTATTATCATTATCATTAAAAATATGTATTAACAACAATGAGATAATACAGAGCCTTCCTTGAATATCCAACCTCACACAGGCTTCAGGAATTGTAATGGCATAGACAATATAGGCTAATTCTGGGTTGTTCAATGTAACTAGGTTTGAGTTGATGGAGGAGACTACATCAAGGCAGAAGAAATTGTGTCTAGCTGCATGCTACGTACACTTGCTTGGCCATCGAGCGCCTTGTCTGTCTCCAAAAGAAAATAACTCAAATTGAGAGCTCTGCCCCACCCCCCCCTCCTTTACTGCTCCAGACTCCAGTATTGCTCCTCGGCTTATTCAGCCTCTAAGTTGATTAGCTGTTATAATTCTAGTGAGATGTTCATTTCCGCTCTGTGTGTAGCTACAAACCTAAAAGCTTTTAAATTGGTCTGGGACAGACATGTGGGCTACAAATAGCTCATTTTGTCGTTGGAAACGGCGGAGTGTTTCTCTCTCTCTCTCTCTCTCTCTTTCTCTTTCTCTCTCTTTCTCTTTAGTCTCTCAGACTAGCTCCCAAAGGGATCATATTTCAGAGCACTGCTTCCTGGCTCCCCCCCTCCCCCGGCTTTCTCCACTGGCCCACTTTATTGACTTTCAGCTAAAAGCTTTTTGTTGGAGTTCGGGAGAGCGTGGGGGAGGGGCGAGTGATTGGCTCAGCCACTCGGAGAGCGGGGGAGGACCCAGTCAACCCGTTACCCGGGCAACCTGACATCAGAGTGACGGCACTTCCCGTTTTAAAATCTTTTAGACCGGATCCATCCAGCTGCATGCCCCATTTTGAGGCCTCTTAACTGAGAGCTCAGAGAGGAGAGGCTGAGATCTCTCTGTTACTCACTCTCTTTCTCTTATGCATGCACACACACACACATAGATATTTCTGCTTTTTTGCAGCAGAGTACTAGATGCAGTGGAAAAGGCTTCCATAGTAAAGTGCACTTCAGTGTAAAAAGCCACTTTTCTATGTTTAAAGAGAGAGAGAGAGAGAGAGAGATAGAGAGACTTACAAGTAGCAAGTAAGCAGTGTCGCTCTCTTAGGTTTCAGAATGGCCTCTGACGATGGTGTGAGCTACATCGTGCCCGGAGGTTTTGGAGAAAAGCACCGGCGGGCCAGGAACTGGACCGACTCGGAGATGAAGGCCCTGATCTACGTCTGGGAGGAGTTCTACGGCGCGCTCAAGGGCTCCAAGAGGAACGCCAAGATCTACGAAAAGATGGGCAACCGACTCTACGAGATCACAGGGGAACACAGGCACCGCGAGGAGATCAAGATGAAGATTACAAACATGTCTTTCCAATACAGGTAAGGACGAAAAGCATGAGGTCAGTCATGCAGAGTATTGTATCTGTATCTGGACACGGGGTCTGTCCATAAGCATCAAGCCACCTGGCTGTGTGTTTTTTTTATCAAATGTTTTTGTTATTGTTTATTGTAATTCTAAGGCCTATGCTTACTTCTAGATCTCCTATTGCACAAGCTTTAATGTTACTCCTCATTTTTAAGTCACTTTGGTTAAAAGTGTCAAATAAATGAATTGATGTAATGTAAATGTGTAAATATGTCAAGTATTTGAATCTCATCTCTAACCTTTATACCTTAGAGGTGACAAATAGTAATTGTTGTTGCGTAGGAAACTGAAGCATACGACCAATGGCGTAGGCTCATCAGACTGGCCCTACTACAAGATGATTGAGAGGATCTTATCAAAACCCCCTGGCTGTGGGAAAGACGAACCGCTAGACCCCCATCAGGCTGGACCGTCCTCCGAGAACCCAGAGGTGTCTGTGCCTGTGCCGGGAGCCTCACCTGTGCACGGTTTCATCCCTGAGTACACAGGCTCTTCCGACGAGAAGGACCTCATAGACGACGAGGAGCTGTCTGACAGCTCTATGAGCTTGCACTCAGCAGATTCCAGGTAAGGAGGCATCCAATCGGATGTCATGTTCTTTTTAACCTAGATAGATAGATAGATAGATACTTTATTGATCCCCAAGGGGAAATTGAAGCTGTCATTAACCTGTGACTCTTCCAGTTTATTCTTAAGCAGTGAATCGCCCAATCAGTGGTCGCTATGAGAACAGAGGTCAAAGTAAGGACAGACAATGTTTAATTTTTAATGTAAATGCACGCTTTAAACTAGTCTTCTAATTGTTGGATTTGTTCTTACACCTTTTAAAGTATATGTTACATCTTCTAGATGCTAATTATTTAAAGGTGAACTGTTCCCACAAACCCTTTCTTTTCAGTAACATAAACAGCTGTCATGTACACAGTACAACTTCAATCAAGTACAAGAATAAAGCCCTCATTGGACACGTACCCTCTAAAACTGAGTCTGTCATAATGACCCCATTTAGGACATCAATGACATAAATTAACTGTAAAGTAAACAGAGAGGTCCTCTCCAAAAAGTCTCTAGTTAGGGATGCTCCGGCCCCGTGAATGCATACGTGAATGTAGATTAATTTTTATGTAAACGTATACATTCACATAGAATTGAGTTGAATAGATTTGCCCCATGTCATCCATACCAAATTGTCTCTGATACCTGTATTACCTGATCCATTTATCTGAGTCAGTATCGGATCGATGCATTCCGATGCCTCTAATGCAATATTGAGTGGTCATCTCTCTCACCTAACCGCACACTCTGCTTCGGCCCGCCCCCCTTCCAGGAGCCATACGTTCCCGGCGAAACGGAGACGCGTGCCGCAGCCATCGCCCTCTCCCTCGCTGCGGAAGAGGAAGGTACGTGTGCTGGAGGCCATGTTGCAGGAGCAGCGGAAGATGCGGCGCGCCATGGAGGAGACGTGCCGCGAGGTGCGCCGCGTGGTGCAGCAGCAGAACCTGCTGCAGGTGCAGAGCCAGCAGCTGCAGGAGCGCATGATGAACCTGCTGGAGAAGATGGTGTGGCCCCGAGAGGCGCTGCCGGCCCCATCACCGGCTGCGGGCCTGAAGAGCTGATAAGCCGCACTGGGGGACAGAAGTACGGAGGCCTGGGAGGGACATGTAGAGCGTTACACAAGGCTTCTCTTTTATTGTGTACATATACCCTTCATGTTGACAGGGCGTCATACTTGCATCTTTTCAGTGATCGCAGCTAAGCCAAAAACTGGGGACATTTCACTCCATACATTTGTTCTGCCTCACGTTTGTTCCTTCACTTAAGGAGCTAAAGACCTAAATAATGTCAGACCATTTAATTAGGAAATGTTATTCCTGGAGAAGTAAGACTGCATGGTATATCCGTGATTTGGAGGAGGACTGTTCCATGGAATTTCTCATTGTTTCACTAATGTAATGTTCACTAATGTATGTTAAAACACAATGATACACTGCTCCACTGCAATTACATTAGCAAAACAAAAATCTATGTTTCTTTCTGTGGCATGCCAAAGCTATTTGTTCTCAAATTATTTCTGTTGGCTGGAAGGTAGATTAAGATGCCTTTATTACACACATATAGGATAAATTGCTTAGGCTGTCCCTTACCACTAGGCCTATATTTTACATTATCTGTTAACAGACTATTTGTTATAAAAATTCTTTCTAAAACGCTCGTGATAAAATCATTCTAGAAAGACCAGATACACTTAGTGTGCTTCTTAAGACTGAAGGTGACCTTTTTGACATCTTTTGAGAGGTTTTAAGCTTAAATCCATAAGCCCATAGAAGAGGATGGGTTTTCTGTAAACAAGCAGATGACAGTCGTTTTCTGGGCAAGTATCGCAGTTGGTGAGTCCACGAAGAGGATTATGTGCCGAGTGTATCAACGTTTGGGACAACATAATGTGCAGCATAGTGAACAGAACACCCAACTAATTGCTTTCTCTAGCGTGCCAATATTGTGACCATTGCGCGCTTTTCGCGCGGTCCTTTTCTGTAAACCTGTTGGCTATTCAACTGTGCCACGTGAGACAATATACATATCTAGGTTACATGTCTGCTTGGCACAATCACATACAACACGTTAAGTGTCATTTCCATTGGCTGCTTCAAATGAAGCAACTTTATGGCTGCTACTTGACTGGCTGCCCTTACTTGTTTACCAAGGTAGCTTTAAAACGTTACTGCACTATGACCAGACCATGCTGTTCTTCCTTCCGGATATTATAATCAGCATTCGGCGAGGTGTTTTATTCGGAAGGTGCGTGATTAGTTTAGAGAACACACGCACATTCATGCATCGGCAACATTTTTGCAGCGCTAAAAACATTGACTCTTCACAGTGCTACAGTTGTAGCAAACTCGGATGAGTTGACCAGTATTTCCATGTGGCATTTTAGCTTGAGTGCCCGCGACGTCACATGGCATAAGTGGTGACCAATAGCTGTGTGGCGTTCATTTGAATATTGAAGGTGATGGATGGTTGTTTCAGCAAATGAAAAGTCCCCATTGGTTTGCACACGTTGGGGTGCCATAGTTACTAAGAAAGACGCTTTTGTATTCCACCAACAATAGTAAATGGAAGCGGTTGAGCCTCTGGTGGAGCTGACGGCATATGGAATTCATTGCAACTAGAGGAGAAAGTTCGAAAAAAAGTGAGTATTACGTTAACAATGGTAACACATTTGATATAAGTTGTGCAATGTATGTCTATGCAAACTATGAGTGTTATCTGAAAATATCTCTTAGAAAAACATAGCCTACTAGATTAACTATATTGACAGCAAGAGAGTCATTCCAAAATGAGTTTCCAGATTTCCAAAATGATCCAGTTAAAAAAAAAAAATCTCTAGGGCCTACAGAAGACGTTTGACCAAAGAAATACATGGTAGACTAGATTAGGGTAATTATTCTGCCCGAGATTTAAACGTTTGGAAATTAACAGTTGACAGACGTCATAAAAACCCGTCTTTTGAACACACGTCACTGCGCCTATTTTTCAAAACACCAGCAGTTCGGGAGTTAGGGACGACAAACTGTCTGATTATTGTATGACCAAATACTTTTTCGATTTGCTAACAGTATTCTATGCACTCGAATGTTTTAAATGTGCTGTTTTAAGAAAAACAGGTTTTCCTCTCTAGGGGCAATAATCTGTGATTTTATTGCTCAGGTAGTTTCCTCCCCTTTTTCCATGGGTATATTAGGGACTCTTTGTGGAACAATTATTTCCTCCTCTGAATAAGTTATTACTTATGCTAAGCATTTAAAATATCAATAAGGCTTAGAAAGCAGGTCTATGCCTTGACCCATTAGTGAATGATCAAAGAACCATTAGGGCTAATAAATAATCAAAGAGAAAATAAATGTGTGAAATTCAAACTTAGTTGTCATGTTGAATCAGTTTTGACTGATATATTTGGAGGAGTCCTGAAAATGAAATATTTGCTCTTCCCATCACAGGAGTGCACTTATGTCCAGTCTGTGTGTCTACAGCATGGCTGGCCAACATCTTTACCACCGCTGATCCCCTCTAAGCCCCTAAAGCACAGCGCTCACACACACACACACACACACACACACCACTGTCTCTGTCCTATCCTCTCCGAGACACCCACCCACCCAGTCCTCACACACACACACACACACACACACACACACACACACACACACTCCGCCTAACCTCAGTTCACCCCGACTTCAATCCCAGATACCCCCGTGAGCCCAGAAAGGCGGAGATGAGGGTCCCGGGCCAGGCCGGGATGACCCGTGGCGGATGGCTGGACCCGAGTGGGCAGACAGGGGTGAAGCGGGTGGAGATGGCTAGGGGCCGCGCCGGCTACGGCTTCACGCTGGTGGGCCAGCGGCCGTGCCTGCTGAGCGGTATCGTGCGCGGAAGCCCCGCAGAGGTGATTGGACTTCGGCCGGGCGACCGCGTGCTGAGCGTCAACGGCACGGACGTCAGTGACGCGCCGCATGAGGCCGTGGTCAAGCTGATCGGCTCGTCCGCCGGTAACCTCAGACTCGTTGTGGACGGCGGAGAAGAAGGAGGAGGTGGATGTTGGGAGGGAGTGGGGGCGATGCCCCTGCCGGCTCCCTTACTGGCAGACTCCTGCTCCAGTGACGAGGAGCTGGTTGTCCAGAGCACTGACCGGCGGGGGTTGTGGCTAAAGCCGAACAACGCCAGTGAGATCGCCAGGGTGCCCAGTCACCAGCCTTGGCACCCTTTCATAGCACCAAAGAACAACTTGACCAAAGAGAGGCCAGTGTCGGAGCCCGACTTGTCTTATTTCGCCCGCTGGGGATTGGTGAAAAGCAACCCAGACTTGCTGTCCGATTACGAGACGGCCAAACTCACCAGCAGCGACTCTGTGTTAGCCGAGTCGATTCAGAGCCTGGACAATCTCTCGCTGGACAGCAACACCCTGAACGTGGCGATGGTGGTGGGATACATCAACTCCTCCCCACTGGACATGGCCGCCTCATCCGCGCCGAGGGGCGAGGTCGTGGACGAGGAAGAGGGGCGACTCCGCTGCGTGCACCGCTGCATCACGGACATCAGCGTCGAGCAGAGCACGCACTCCGTGGTGATGATGCACATCTTGTGCGACGGCGTGCAGCTGTGCGACGACGCCGGCGCCACTCTGGTGTCCTACCCGGCCGACAGGCTGGTGCTCGGCACCGTGTGTCCGGAGGACCCGCGGTTCTTCGGGCTCGTCACCATCGACAGCGCAGACGGGCCGACGGTGGCGCCGCAGACTCTCTGCCATGTGTTCTTCGTCGACCCGGAGCTGTACCGGCACGAGGCTCACGACAGCATCCGGGCCCACTTTGGGTTCCAGTGCACCGCCGACCCGGACTCAGACGCGTCCGGCTGCCTTGAGTTCCCCCAGGACCCGACCGCCGTCCTGCAGTTTGTGTCGGTGCTATACCACGACATGGGCGATTTCGTGGAGCGCCTGCGCGCCCGCGCAGAGCGCGACAGCGAAGACGACCAGCCTATTAGCACGCGCCACAGCGGGAGCGGCGATAGCGGGATAGGCAACGTATCTCCCGAAGAGACCAGAGGCGGCCACAACGCCCTCCTGTCAGAGCGCTGGAGCCGCTCCATGGGCCACATCCCGGAACACGTTCCGGAACACATCTGGGGCGACCTCCGACCCCTCACCCCGAGACACAAGCTGAACCAGAACAACAAGGCATTCCCGGGTCGAGCCCGGCGGTGTCTCCTCACTGACCCGCTCCCAGGGCCTTCCGCCGCCTTGCCGGACCCAGTCCGGGTGCCTCCTGTCGGCCACGACAAGACCTCGCCCAGGCCCCCGCCTCCTCCATACCCACAGGACAAAGTGAAAGCCTGCAGTGCCACTGGCTTTATCACCCCAGCCGTGCCCAGCCGAAGGGCCAGCCAGCGATGGCCCAGAGTGTCGATCCGGACGCGCTGGCAGCGCTCTCGTCCTGGCGACGGAGCCGAGTCTGCCGCCACCACCGCTCGTCCTCCGGCGTCCAAAAGCCTGACCCTGCCCGCGACCGTGAGTCAGATCCCTGTGAACAGATTCGGCGACCCAAACCCAGATGGACTTCCGCCCCGGGCTGTCAGCTTGTACAACGAGCCTGTCAAAAAGCTCTTCGGCTGGAACCAGCACAATGGGCACAGGGACAAAGAGGACAGAGAAAAGGTCAGTATGTTTAAACATGGTAGCTGTCTGATCTCTCTCCGTGAAGTGTTTATTAATGTAATATATTTGTAAGGTAAGCCTTAGATTGATTGCCATTGATTTTTTTTTGTTATGCATTTGATGCCAGGAGAGCAGTATATTTTTCTAATTACAAAGTAATGTTTACCACATGTGTAATAGGTCTATAAATTATTTGTAACAAAGAGCCTTTTTAGGTTACATTTTTTTTTATCATGGCTACTAGAACCTCTAACAGTTCTGCTTTTTGTTTAGACTTACATTAGGCATTTGCAGGGTTTTCTGGCCTTGTAGCTGACAGATTTAGGGATCATCGTCTGGTATTGAGTCTCACACCTTCCATCCCCAGACTAAACAGCTGAACAGATGGTTCAGCATGCTCTGTAGTCACAGCAAATCTGGTGCAGTTCCCCTGCAGTCACAGCAGAGGGCAACGTTACCCAGGACAGAGCTCAAAGCACAGTGGAATTATCCTGGTCTTTAAAACATGACAACTGCAGGCTTTCTTGCTTTATTTGGTCTGTGCTACGTAGCCTAGCAACCTGTAGACAAGCTTCTAATTATGGTGGTGTGGGGTGGTGGAACAGGGGAGGGAGACAAGAGACGAGGAGCTTGCAGATTCTGTCTCGGCAACCGAGCTAACACGTTGTTCTGCCTTTTTTTTCCCTTTTAAGGGAGTTTTTCTACTCTTTGACTTGAAAAGAAGCTTTTATTGAAGGCATAGACATAGCCTTGATTCTTTCTTTGTAAGAGAAGATTTAGTAATGTGTTCTGTTCTGCTCTGTTTTAGTGGGGCTCATATATAGTACTGTGTTTGCAGTCACTGTATGCAGTCTGTTATTTAGATGTTAGTTAGATGCCAGCCAGAGAGGGAGGAAGATGGTTTTCATGGCAGCCTTTGGGAATAGGCACGTTCATTTATTAAGATTTGAAGGGGGCGGTGTAGAGGACAGCAGGGTTTTGTATGTGTCTCCTATCGTTTTGTCTCAATACAAAAGCGATTATAGCTTGTATCATGAGCCAGGAAAAGGTCTATCTCCGTCTGTGGAAAAGGACAACGCTCTAGGACAGGAAGCAATGAAAATGACAGGGTTGTGGCCATGTGATACGACTATAATTACCGGCAGTACTTTTATCCCCGTTCAAACATTAAGTGTGCTGTCTGTTACTTTCCTTTAAAAAAAATGTTTGACGAAGGAGTAGTTCATTGAACAAAAATAGTAGTTATTGTCTGATGTCTTATGGTGGATTCTCTTCAAAATATTTTCATTGATTGAAGTTTACTTTCTACATTGTGTTTTTTTTTTCTCACTGAGTTCTAAAGTCATATTATACGCACAATCCCCTCTAAAATGTTAACATCAGAACTCTGAGCAGACAGAATGTGCCTGGGCTGCCTGTGTTGATTAGATCTTAGAATGGAGTGGTGAGGGCCCGGACAGACGTGGGCGAGAGGATAGATAGATGGATAGAGGGAGGGAGGGAGGGATGGGTGGATGGGGTCACAACAGTGATGCAGAGGCGGCGGAGTGGCTCGGTTCGGTTAGGCTGCTGGGGTCTCGGTGGAGATGGAATGTGGCTGACCCCTGTCGCTGTCCGCCACTGCCCCCCACTGCCGCCGATCAAATTAGCTCACACTGATTCATTTAGTGACGGCCGCTGATGGTGCATCTGTACACACACACAAACACACACACACACACACAAGAAGGAGACACACACCACATAGAGATGAGACATCCTCCCACACATGGATTATACACAAAGCACTGAAAGAGAGAGAGAGAGAGAGAGAGAGAGAGAGAGAGAGAGAGAGAGAGAGAGAGAGAGAGAGAGAGAGAGAGAGAGAGAGAGAGAGAGCTCAAGTCAGAGTGAAAGAAACACACAAAGAACTAACTCACCCTTTTTAACACATGCAAAACCTTCACTCATACACACACCCATACACAAAAATGTACATTCATGCATTATCGCTGCACTCCTTTCAGATATCTCTTTCTCACAGGTCTGTTCAATTCTCTTTCAATTTTCTATTTTTCTGTTACATGACTGATGTATATTATATAATTAGATTTTGTGAAGGTGTTTGAGAAGTGGCTTCAGGAAGTGTTCGGACATCCTTTCCTTTCTTTCCCTCTCTTTCTTTCTCCTTCTCTTTTTTTCAGGCTCAAAGGTCTCTGAGGAGTTTAGTTTGATACATTGACCCTGAGAGCCAGATGTTTCTTTTCTCATTTAGTTTCCTCTGTCATCAAGTGCAATAAAACACACACAACTCTGATATCCAGTTGGCATGAACAGTGAGAAAGCACAAGCAAGCAACCGACTTCTGTGCTTCAGCATCAGTTTTGTTCATGTGGCTTTACTGGCACAAAATAGTAATTCAATAAACATGTTTGCATCACTATAATAATAATAATAATAATAATAATAATAATAATAATAACAATAATAAAACAGTATTTCCCATAATGTCCTGACTATTAACCGAGGTTTACACATTGATTTTGCAAAATGCCTTCAGCTATGCATAAAACACTGTCCTGCAGTTTATACACATTGCAGCTAATGCACAGTTGTTTGCACCTTGTTTAACACCATCCACACTCAAACTCGTTTGTTGACATTCCAGTTTGTTAAGGCTTATTAGGGTGGAATGTAAACAGAGGGGTCTAACCCGATTCTCGTTTGAGGGGAAAAAAGAAGACTTAATATGAATTCTGTATTGACATCAAGTCCTTGTGCATGGCCTTTCTTGAGTTTCAGGTGCAGGTGATGTGCAGCGAAGGTATAAAGCCATCAAAAGTGTGAAAGATCACTGCATACTGGTGTATTAACTGATTATTCTATTTTATTGGCATGAGCAACGTGTTCGCAGTTGCTTTGACAGGTTCACTGTATTGATGTTATTGACTGCAAAATATTTGTTGATTTAGACTTAAGGGCCGTTCACACGGAGAACGATTTCTATAACGATAACACATATAAACTATAACTATAATGACATGAAGAACGATGTCGTTGGGGATCAATTTCAGAGCGATTTTGAGAACGATAGACTTAATTCTTCATTTTTTTCCCTCACAGGGCTCCAGATTCTGGGGGATCAGTAGGGGGCGCTCTTCCATGCGCCGCCCACCCACCCAGACCAAGCGCTTGAGTCTGGCGCGGTCGCTAGATGACCTGGAGGTAAGGAGCTCTTAGCTGTTACATTATTGCCACACTCAATACTGCTCGCTGTCTTGGGTTTTCCATTCCATCTTTTGTAGTTTTGGATTAAAATATCAGCAACCCATACATCATACTCTCTCTCTCTCTCTCTCTCTGTGTGTGTGTGTGTGTGTGTGTGTGTTTATGTTACTTGGGCTATTTTCAGCAAGTTATTACTCCAATTGGCCCATTCTTACCTCGTCGTGAGTGGTTTAACCCCACCTCAAGTGTGTGTCATGCGTCAGGTTGTTGAGGTGAAGCTGTACGTGTGTGTGTGTGTGTAATACATCAGCTTGTCCAGGAGAGCTATTTATACACCGTCCGGATCTTAAACACACCTGGGGTCTTGCTAACGAAAGTGTGACCTCACTGTTGTTAATGTATTTCCCTCTCATCTACTTCACTGCTCTATCTCTCTCTCTCTCTCTCTCTTCTCTGTTCTATCTATCTATCTTTCTATCTCCTTCTCTCTCACCCTCTTATGCTATTCTTTCCCACCAGATTTCAGATTTTCTTTCTTGCTTTCCTCTATCAGGCACAATGTCTGCTTTTGTTTCTCTCTGCTGTGGTCTAGATAGGTTTGAGGCCCAGCATCTCATTTGCGTTGCCTTGAGAAAAAGTGTGTGTTGGGGGCATGTGTATGTGTGAGTTTGTGCATGAGGGGTGAGAGGGTGTGTGTGTGTGTGTGTGTGTGTGTGTGTGTGTGTTGCAGCACCCATGTAGGTGTGTGTGTGTGTGTGTGTGTGTGTGTGTGTGTGTTGCAGCACCCGTGTGTGTGTGTGTGTGTGTGTGTGTGTGTGTGTTGCAGCACCCGTGTAGGTGTGTGTGTGTGTGTGTGTGTGTGTGTGTGTGTTGCAGCACCCGTGTAGGTGTGTGTGTGTGTGTGTGTGTGTGTTGCAGCACCCGTGTAGGTGTGTGTGTGTGTGTGTAGAGGGAGGTGGGGGTCTCACAGTGCAGCCTTTGTCTTTGGCACTGGGGGCTGACGTTTCAGGCTTGTTTCTCCCTTTGCTAATGAACACCACCAGTGAAAGATGAGAAGCATGACGATGAGAGCTCTATATCTCAGGCCCCTTACACACACACACACACACACACACACACACAACATGCGGCAGCCACCGGCCAAATGCTCGTAAAATATGGAAGAGGATGGTATATTTCAGATAATAATGATTCACTGTAGAGCCATTTATTTGTTAGTGTAGATCTTCACGTTTTAAAGAGTTGATTTCTACCCCTGACACACACACACACACACACACACACAAGCACAAACATGACAGGAACACTTACAGGTCAAGCACCAACACAGGCTATTAATAAACTATACTGTATATTATGTTCAGATGTATAAATATTAATGGACATAACATGAAGCCTTCATGCCCTGCTTTTACACAAATATACTCCTGTCCCAGGGACTGGGTTATCTCTGAGGGTCAAAGGTCACTGTCACGGCCAGAACTAAAGAATGTAATGTGTGTACCGTGCAGTCGCCACTCGCCATCAACTGCCACATTTCACACACACACTTCACTCGGTGGGACACACTGCCATTAGCATCCACAGGGAGGGACATATACACACACACACACACACATGCACACATGCGCGCACACACGCACACACACCCACACATGCACACATGCGCGCACACACGCACACACACCCACCCACACATACACACACACACACAGACACACACAGAGTCATAGTCACATAATGTGTGGTCACTGAAGTATTGGACAAAGAAGAAGTTCTTTCAACCTTTTGTTGTGCAGTCGTTTTGGAAATCTGACCTCACTTGAAACCGAGACGGAGTCCGTCCACACACTGAGTGGGCACAATCCACAAAACACTACGTTGCGTCCGGTCTCCCCAGACAGGGATTAAGTCCAGTCTCGGATTAAAGACCATTTTCAAGGTGGAGTCGCCTTTCAAAATACCATGCAGATGACCATGGGGCTCCCTGTGTGTCAAAAGAACCAGCCTGGAACACATCATATCCCCTGCTATACTTTGAGGCCAGTGAAGAGGTTAGTAATATGGCAAGGCCTCAGAAACTAATATGCCCTCAGGAAAATCCAGAAACACTGCTGTAGTTGAAAGTGGGATGTCAGCCAGCTTGTGAGTTATTCAGCATGCACTCACAGTCAATTCCAAACACCCGTGAATGTAAAAGAGGAAAATGCTAGCAGGCTCTGGAGAAAAAAACACACACACACACAAACAAATGTGCGCAACACGCTCACGAGCACACTCACAAACACACACACACACATGCACATGGACATAAACAATGTGGCCGAGGCTTAGTGGCTATGCAGACGGCTCCTTTTCGTTCCTGTCCTTTTTTTCTTCCCTCCTTCTTTCTCTCCTTCTTTCTCTCCTTCTTTCTCTCCTGTCTTTTTTGCCTGACTGGAGTAGCCAGTGACTCGGTGGGCTCCTTGCCATCTCTCCGTGGTCGGGCGGCTGTACAGCTCGGCATTGTGGGATATTCATTGCTCTCTCTCTCTCTCTCTCTCTCTCTCTTGCGCTCTCTCTCTCTTTCTCTCTCAATCTCTCTCTCTCCCTCTGTCTCTATCTCTCCCTCTCTCTTTATCTCTCTCTCCCTCTCTCTCTTTCTCTTTTCCCACACTGGTACAGCAACTGCCTAACAGGGGTAGTGTGCACTTCTGAATGGCTGAGGTCAACATTTCATTACTTTCATAATTAGCTAATTCTAGCACTTACCACCTGACTAGAACTGACACTTGCCTGTATAAAACAGCACTCACTGATGCACTTTTTCCTTATTGTGCTCTGCCTTTTTAAATTGTTTAAAATTGTTCTAGAATTGTTGAGATAATTGAGATAAAAAGTCGCTAAAAACGTGTCAGCCAAATGTAATGTAATGGAAGAGGGAAAAAAGACCTGAAGAGAAATATGGAAAGGACATTTTGAGAAGTTTTAAGGTATAAGGTATAAGTCAGAATAAGAGGAATGAGAGATAGATAAAGGGGGAGACAGAGGGACTAAGTCAGAATGAAAAAAAGGTTGTAGGGAAAGAGTGAAGAAAGAGAAGAGAGAGTGACAACCTGAATGAAAGATGAGAGAGAGGGGGACAGAAATAACTTATACAAAAGATACAGAAAAGAGTGAGACACAATCAGAATAAAAGAGGCCAGATATACAGGGGGATGTGGGGGCATAATACAAAGAAGGAGAAGAAATGGAGAGGGGGAAATAGAGAGACAAGGAAAGAGAGAGAGAGGGAGCTGAGAAACCCAGGCGGTCGGTCGGTCGGTATTTCGAGCGCTTTGCTGAACACTACTAATTCTTAGCACTAATTCACGCTGAACTGTGAACCGCCAGACTGCAACTCTGGAAAGGCACAGTGAGACGAGGGTGTGTTTTCTTTTTTCTTTTTTTCACATGATAATTCCCTCCCTTCCCCTCCATGGTTCACCGTGCGGGTATCCATTTCAAATAACAACCCTGCCAAGGGCAAGCTACCTCCACTCTTACACCACCCCCAAACCAAAAGCCACCCCACCCTCTGCAACCTCCTAACCGTGTACACACACACACACACACACACACACACACACACACACACACACACACACACAAAGGCCACCCCACCCCCAACATGGCAATGCAAACTTCTAACCATGTACACACTGACAAAACCTCCTCCAGCTCAGAAACACAATAGCCTTCCCGTGTAGCACAGACTAACTATAGCTCTCTCTCTCTACACACACACACACACACACACACACACATACACACTCTCTCTCTCTCTTTCACCACACACACACACACACACATACACTCTCTCTCCCTCACACACACATCCACACACACACACACACTCTCTCTCTACACACACACACACACACACACACACTCTCTCTCCCTCACACACACATCCACACACACACACACTCTCTCTCTCACCACACACACACACACACACACACACACAAACACACACACACTCTGAAATGGCTGCTTCCAAGAGACATGAAAGTTGGAGACCTGTTTCCACTCTTTTCCTTTGTGATGCCCAGCCACTGGTGCCCCCAGCAATGAATAATATCCAGACACTGACTCACCCATCTGCAAGCATTACATTCGCCATTTATCTCAAACACCTCAGTGGCCGACCATCGGACACCCTGCACTGTTTACTGTTTGTCGTCCCCCCCCCCCCCCCCCAATGCAATCTTTACAGCTTTGTCTGTAATGCGATTTCCTGTCTTGGTGTAATTCATTAAACTGTCCCCAAATCAGTTATCTGACAGTGATGGCCTCTGTTATGTCTAATACCTGTTTAAGCCACGGTGGTGGTGGTGAAGGTGTTGAGCAGTGGAGTTTACGGCCCAATGCTCAGGTGCAGGAAGCAAATCAATCAGACTGTACCGAGGTCAGTTTGGGGGTGGGGGAACGGAACCTCCACGTGACCTGTTCTTCAGGGTTGTGACTGATGGAGTCTTTGATGCTGGATTTGGAGTAGGCAAAGGCCAAGCTGTAATAGCAAGGGAGTGTGCCATTACATGTGCATTAACACAGCATGTGTATGTAATGTATGTCTATACGCTGTTTATATTGTATGTTTCAGATGTTCATGTTGCAAAGATGGTGTCATTGCACATTTGCTGTTGTTTGCAGGTGTGTGTGAGAGCCTCTTTGTGTCTTATCTGTGTGAGTGGGAGTAATTATACATTTGAATAGAAGGGTGTGTGCGTGTGTGTATATATGTGTGTTTGTTTGTGTGTAAACGTGTGTGTGTGCGTGCATGTGTGCGTGTGTGTGCGTGTGCATAATGCTTGCGTCACAACAGAATATGCTATGACTCCAGACTGCTTGTCCTTCCTGCCCAAGTTGGGGATTTTGTCTCCAGAACTTTCACACGCTTTGGAGGGATGATAAGGCGGAGTGAGACCGAACAGAACACACACATCAGTACCCTACTGTGTGTGTGTGTGTGTGTGTGTGTGTGTGTGTGTGTGTGTGTGTGTGTCAGAATGACTGAAGGACCAGCACATAGCTAATGTACTTCTATACTAACCTCTCCTGCAAAAGATGGACAAAATGAAAGATGATGTAGTTTTGGTGTCTTTGTGTAAATTCTGTAGCCTGCTGTTTGATTCTTAAGACAGGCCCTGATAAACACGACCACAAGGTTACTGTTTTTATCAGAGACATACGTCAGGCTGCGGCCCAGTCGTGGTCGGGATGCCAGAACTTTCCATCCACCTCTGGGAATGCTACGTGCACTCGGCAAACGGTTAGTGGTCCACCGTCGTTCCTGCGGAACGGCTTTGCCGTCATTTGGGCTGTTTTTGTTTTGTCTCTGTTTCCTTTTCCGTTACTTTTTCTTTTTTTTTTCATTGCAGCATGCAGCTGTTAAAGCAACAGCAAGGCATTGCGGCCAACACTAGTGAGCTAACAAGCTAAAAACCCTAAATCTCTCACTTTGGCCTATAGGAGACTTACTGGATCTGCTCCCTGCTATTTCAATTCTATGATCCAGCTTTACATCCCCAATCGCCCACTGCGGTCTTCTGATGATGAGCGTCTGTTGTGGTGACCAGCCATAAACGCTAGGTCAAATTCAAGACTCTTTTCCTCAGTGGTTCGTTGGTGGAATGAGTTGCCCAGTGCTCTGCGTTCCTGTGATAGTTTTGGGTCTTTCAAGAGGGGTCTAAAGATGTATCTGTTCAGCTTACACTTAATTAAGTGGTTGGTTTGTATATTTATGGTATTGTTTATTTTCATTATTATTCGTTGATATTGTATTAGATAGATAGATAGATAGATACTTGATACTATATTGATCCCTACGGGAAAATTCAATGTCATATTGACATTGTTGTTATCATTACTATCCTTAATGTAACCATACCAACTTTCTATAACTGTTCATTTTAACTATTTTATTTTTATATTTTTTAGTCAATTTGGACAAATTGACACTGCTAAATGACAAACATAAAAGCCAACACACATGCCTGGCATAAACCAAGAACAGCACAATAGGTATTAAAGTTAGCTAGCTTGCTAACTGTTGTACTGTATTTTGCAGATATAGTACTTATTTATTTTCATTAGACTATTGAATTGACATTGTTGTGTATTATTGCTGTTCTCCTTGGTGTAGTCTTACCAACTTTTTAAATTGTTTACTGTTGAATTTAATTGTTGTATTGTTGTTATTTGTAAGTCGCTTTGGACAAAAGCGTCTGCTAAATACCATAACCATATAGTTAATGAGGCCATGCTGTTATTTACATTTTGTTCATCCCTCTCAGACCCTGATATCAAATCTGTATACTGTGGGACCAACAGGTGTGTTTGTTATGATGATATGGATCAGTTATGAAAATGGGTAACCCCCTCCCCTAGAAATATACCCCATGGTAAACTGACATGAACAAATAAAATCCTACATAATACGGAGAAAGGTAATTTTCAGTTGATAACAGTAAAGAGTTTTTATATGTTTCACATAGAAGTAGCCTTAAGAGTTGATAAAGACTTCAGAGTGTGTCCATGAGAGGACCAGGCGGGGGGGACACATGCTACGTCACCGATTTTGATGAAACTTGGACAGTTTGAAGGGTCCACCTAAAAACTCAAAAAGCCAAAATAGTACAAAATTTGAAACAAACTGGAGTTACAAGGCGTAAGGTGTGACGGGTGTCAGTCCAGGACTGCACATGTCCACTATGTCACATGGTTTTTGGCGAATACCCAAAAAATAGCAATATTCAGACCTGAATATCTCCGATGAGCAACCTCCTTTTTTCAAAATTCTTTCTGCACATGAAAGGGCCATCTGTGGACTTCATAAATCAAAAGAAAAATGCTCGGCCTTTTTATTATTTTTTTCATGGTAACCGCCTGAAAGCCTGAATAGTGTGATCCAGCCAGTGATTTCAAATACATATCTACTTCAATGATTGTTTGAAAATAATGCTTAGGTCATTTATGGTGGACAAATGGAGATATATTATCATCAATCATGTCTGCTGATCAAATCCAAGCTACATTTAATGCTGAGTGTAATATATTCCTTAAGGTAGCTCAAAATGATATCATCGGGTGACATACATCAGTATACCCGTAGGTCTAATTTTTGCAAATGTGATATCTTCAACATATCTCTGGGCTAGAAACAGTCACTTGGACTCAAATAATAACTTGTAAGATTTTGATAGTCAAAGGTCAAGGTCACTGTGACCTTATGTACATCCCATTGTGGTGAATAAACCTCTAAAAATCCCTGACATAATTGCAAATGTAATACAAACATTCACACTGGCCCTTTCTGAAACCAATCCCTACCAAGTCCCCTAAGTTACGGTGTGCACTCAGGTGGGAATCACCCTTACAGCTAAATCGAGTTCTCCATGTAAATGGGAAAATGTTGGCGTTCTTTTATCACTTTTGGGTGCTATAGGCTAGTTGGAACTGCTCACCTCAATGAACTATGATAAGCTATGCTAACAGTGGGTGCTTCAGACTGAGGTACACACACAGATGAGAAGGGTATGTATCATCTTATCTAACTCTGGCAGAGACAATAAGATAATTTCCCAAAATGTTGGCGTGTTCCTTTAACACTTGGTTAGGAGTGCAAGTGGCTAGGGAGAGAGTGTAGCTAGTTTCGGAAAGGGCCTTTCACTCACAGATAACAAATTAATTTGAATTTGATGGTCAAAGGTCATAGGTCAGGGTCATTGTGACCTCACATTCTTGTGAGGAATGCCTATAGGAAGTTTTTTTTTTTTCTTTCAAATTCGGCACACACAGTCACTTACACTCAAAGATGAACTGATTAGATTTGAGTGGTCAATGTTACTGTGACCTCTCAAAAAAACAACATGGGCCTACTGTATTTTTACAATATCCTGGAAACACCTTGAGGGAGTTATTTCAAATTTAGCACAACTTAGGCCCTGTACACACCTTAAAACCTTCTAAAGAGAATGCTGGTTTACTTGGATCTGTGGACATCCAAAATGGAGATTTTTACAAACAAGTATATACGTATATATACTCTTTTGATCCCGTGAGGGAAATTTGGTCTCTGCATTTATCCCAATCCGTGAAATAGTGAAACACACACACAGCACACAGTGAACACACATAACAGTGAGGTGAAGCACACACTAATCCCGACGCAGTGGGCTGCCTGCTACAGCGGCGCTCGGGGAGCAGTGAGGTGTTAGGTGTCTTGCTCAAGGGCACTTCAGCCGTTCCTACTGGTCGGGGTACGAACCGGCAACCCTTCGGCCGAAGCACTAACCAGTAGGCCACGGCTGCCCCCGTGGACAAGGACATGATGGTTACCCCGTGGACAAGGACATGATGATTACTATGGATGGGTATGACGGTCACTGAAAGGAGCTGTAACAAATATCGGAGGCTGCTGAAAAGGCAAGCCAATGGCTATGGCACTCACATGCTATTTGGGGTCATGTTGTAACCTGAATTGACTCTGAGACGCTGCTGCTGTGTTTCTGGAGTGGTAGTTGTTGGTGCCTACATCAAGGGCTTGCGTGTCGGCTGTGTATGTTGTTGATCAGATCATAAGTGTCCACAGTAATGAAGAGGAATGACTGGAGAATTTATGATATTGCTTGGTATGTTGGTATGTTGCTGATCGGATCATAAATGGCCATAGCAACAAACAGGAATGACTGAAGAATTTGTGACAATGGTTGGTAGTTGGTATCTAAATATTTGTTGGTATTTGTTGGTGTCTGCATCAAAGTCTTGCGGTTTGACTGGGTATGTTAATGATCAGATAATAAACCACCAAAGCAATGAAGAGGATTGACTGAAGAATGTGTAGGTATTTGTGGGTGCCCACATCAAGGGCTTACAGTTGGTCTGGTTATGTTGCTGATTGGATCAGAAACTGTGGGAGCAAAGAAGAGGAATGACCAGAGACTTTGGTGGTACTTCTTAGTGCCCTCATTAAGGGTTGGTGTTTTGTTTGTTGTATAGTTGCTGATGGGATCATAAATGGCCACAGCAAAAAAGATGATTAACTGAAGAATTTGTTGGTATTTGTGGGTGCCCACATCAAGGGACTGCAGTTTGCTTGGCTGCGTTGCTGATCGGATCATAAACGGCCACAGCAAAGAAGACAAATTACCAAAAAATGTGTCTGTATTGGTTGGTAGACAACCTATCATGAGTGTGGAGGGAGCTGGGTCTGAGATGCCAGATACCACTGTTGAGCCTTCTGGAGGTCACCGATGAATGACGAAGACAAAAGTGCAAGTGAATATTTGTACCAAATTTGAAAAAACATCCCTACAGGCATTTATGATATACAATTTTCTCAAGAATGCAAGGTCCTTGACCTCGACCTTTGACCACCAGATTCAAATATTTGTTATCTGTGAGTCAAAGTGAATATTTGTATCACATATGAAATTATGTCAGGGATTTTTTGAGATTTATCCACCACAAAGGGATATACATTGACCTTGACCTTTGACCTTTGGCTACCAAAATGTTACAAGTTATTATTTGAATCCAAGTGACTGTTTCTAGCCCAGAGATATGTTGGAGATATCACATTTGCAAATATTGGACCTACGGGTACAGTGTTTCCCCTAGAAAATTTTCCAGCAGCGGTGCTATTACTGGGGGGGGGGTTGTTGCGCATTTTTTAATTTTTTTTTTTTTATATCATACCTTCGTGTTTCTTTTGTGGACATTTTCAGCTTTCTTTTACATTATTGGTTAAAAATGATAGAAGAAAAATGAAATGGCACAACCCAGAAAAAGATTATTTACAATTTATTTAAATTTGTCTTAATGGCAAAGGCCACACCCAATCTGCGAGCACTTAATTTTTCTGGGCTTTTCAAAGAACATCTCTAAGGCTCTTTGGTAATTGAATTTAATTGTTGGGGGGCCATTAATGCTGACACGCATGCACGTAGCCAGATGCTCTCCTTGTAGTCTATTTCTCAGTCCCAAAACAACAAACCCACGTATAAAAAAGTAAATACTCACTTTTCTTCTACATCACTCCCACAGTTACCATACAACTCACTCACAATTAACTCGAAAAGGACCAAGGCTACTTGACTGAAGTGCGACCGTTCGTCTCACCGTCAAGAGAACGCTGAAGTTATGAGAACACGTCTTTCTGATAAGAGAATGTAGGCTCCTATGTCTAATGCCGCAAACGTAGAAAAGGTCTGTTTGTGATAGCCTATTATAGCTAAGTGGACAGAATTTAGGCTATACGTATATGCCAACATATGCTCATATTTCCTTTAACTATCAGAAAGTTTAAACAGGCCTAGACTGTGTTCGCCTAGCTTTCCCATGCAAACATTACATGTAGCCCTACGCTAACGTTACAAGTCTAGGCTTACTCTATTGCATTACTTACGTTTTAATAATTTGTCGTTGAATGTTGATGGAGGCTCATCTTTGGGAAATCAGCTCTCTGGATAAAATTGTCAGCCGGAGCAAGAGTTCTCAGAGTTGACGACACCGGACGTAAATCCAATCAGCAGAAAGAACCGCATCACAACAGTAGGCTAAATCGCAACAAACTTTTTCCCCCCCATGTTAAATTAATTTCGGTAATCATGAATTGGTTTCCTTTATGTATGTAGGCTAGGAGAGGAGGATGCATGTTTCACATTAGTGTCAATGTGTCAAAGCAGGCTTTGGATCAGAGGAATTGCTCAAGCTTAACATATGGCATAGGCTACAAGCGAATTCACGGCATACAAACAGCTTCGTGATGAAATATAACTAATATCATTTTTTATTGTCACCAGGCCTATAAGTAGGCTATTTATTGTGTAACCTACAAGTGAACGATGACACCATAGGCTACACTGTGGCGGAGCAAGACCCCATCAGTCGGATAGCTAAACAATGTAACCGTGTTCAGAACGTAGGCTAGCCATATGGGCTGCAGACTTGTCTTTGGGCTTGTAATCACCTGACACATCATGCCGCATATATGTCCTGAATAATGAGAGGCTAAGTGCGGATTTGATGCACTTAACTTACTCAAGACTTTCAGAAAACAATTTCGAGATGACGTTGGCCGTTGTGCTTTTACAGTGTGTTAAGTGAATCTCGTGATATTATATTGCAGCGGCGCTGAAAATCCAGCGGCGGCGCTGCGCCGCTGTTAAATACACTGTAGGGGAAACACTGGGGTATACTGGTGTATGTCACCATGATGTAATTTTGAGCTACCTTAAAGAATATATTGCACTTAGGACATTAAATCTAGCTTGGATTTGATCAGTAGACATGATTGATGATAATATATCTCCATTTGTCCACCATAAATGACCTAAACATTATGTTTCAACCAATCATTGAAATAGATATGTATTTGAAATCATTGGCTGGATCACACTATTCAGGCGGTTACAACGACAAAAATAATAAAAAGGCCGAGCATTTTTCTTTTGATTTATTAAGTCCACAGATGGCCCTTTCATGTGCAGAAAGAATTTTGAAAAAAGGAGGTTGCTCATCGGAGATATTCAGGTCTGAATATTGCTATTTTTTGGGTATTCGCCAAAAACCATGTGACATAGTGGACATGTGCAGTCCTGGACTGACACTGACTGACCTTACGGGGCGTGGATTGTTACTTAGCTGTGTTTAAATCTGACAGCAGGAGGGATGTCAACATTTTATGCAATTTTGGGACTTTTTTGAGGTTTTTTGCCCTAAAACAAGGAGGCGGTCCTAACTCCCCCTGGGTTGTTTCAAATTTTGTACTATTTTGGCTTTTTGAGTTTTTAGGTGGACCCTTCAAACTGTCCAAGTTTCATCAAAATCGGTGACGTAGCATGTGTCCCCCCCGCCTGGTCCTCTCATGGACACACTCTTCACACAGGTGGTGACAGTTTTGTCATCAAGTTCACAAGCTGTTCAGGTACGCTGAAGAATCCATCCCCTGCAAACCTCTTTGCTCTGTCTCTCTATTTCTGTCCTTACGTGTCGTTTACATCATTTCGTAGCCTGAAGCCCTGAGTGCTCGATTAAAACTTGACCCCGCGTCTCCGGAATGCTAAACGGGAGAAGTGAGTTTCGCGGCTTGCCGAAAGCTACAAGGCAGCTGTGGGTGTGTAAGGGTGACACACTGACGGAAAAAGACACGTGTCTCAGATTTCCACTTTAAGTGTCTGTATGCTTTTCTGGGGACTAGTGTTTGTGTATCTTTCTGTCTGCCATTGTGTGTTTGTGTGTGTGTGTGTATGTGTGTGTCTGTGTGTGAGTGTCATTTCTTGGTCAAACCCAGAAGCTGGTACCATGACATCACTACACTGTGTTTTTTTTTTGCCCACGGCATCCAGGTCTTCTTTCAGTAAAGCAATGAGGAAACACGCAAAAAATAAAGAGAGGGAGGGAGGGAAAGAGGGAGGGAGAGAGAGAGGAAGAGAGAGTGTTCAAAGAAAGAGGGAGGGAGGTTTGGAGGGGAAAGAGGGAGGGAGCAGGAGGGAGTTTGTGAGGGAGAGGAGAGCTGAAGCCGACAGAGTGACAGAGAAAGAGTGAGAGAAGAGAGAGAAAGAGAGAGAGGGAGAGTAACTCTGCAGCTCAGGCAGGATTCCTCTCCAGTCATTTCTGCTGGTCTTTCCTGCCGACTCCACAAAGCTAGCGGCAACCCAAATGGACCTGTTTGTTTACAACCGGCATGCAAAGGAGGGCTGAACACACTCACACTCGCACAGAGACACACACACACACACTCATCCACACACAAACCGAAGCGGTTACGCATGGAGTCGACTCTAATGCTGAACTCATCTGGAGTAAGTTGCCAGTCTCTTCTCTCTCCTCTCCGTCTCTGTCTGTGTGTATGTATATATGCCTGCTTCACTGAATTAGTGTGTGAGAGTTGACTGTGCTCTTTTACAATCACTCCAAGTTTCCTGTTCAAATATGAATCCAGTGCTTGCTTGTCTGAGTGTTTGGAGTTTGGATCATGCTTGGGAACGTTGTGAGGTCTCGGCTGAGGAATGTTTTGCTCAGCATCCGCTGTGGTTTGCCTGTGTGCCACTCCATGGAGCGTGGGCTCTCTAAAGCCTAAAAATTACAGGGAGTCTAAAGCAGAATCTATAGTGTGAAAACAAAACAGCATCCGTGGACATATTTGTGGTTGCAGTAGCCTGTAGTCTTTTGGAGCAGCATTCTGTTTTTTGTTAAATTGGTTTAGTTATCTGCACTTGTTCATTCAGAGGAGTGTGTGTATGTTTGTGTGAGTGACTGTGTGTGTGTGTGTGTGTGTGCGTGGGTGCGTGTGCGTGTGTATATGTAAAGAGCCGTACAGATTTTCAGATAGTTCCCTGAGGTCATAAGCACTTAAACATGCCTGCTCTCTTGTTCTCTCTCTCTCTCTCTGTGTCTGCATGCACGTGTGTCCTGTTCGGTCCTGCCACAGATATTTCCACTCTGGGCTAAGTGTGAGGTGATCTTAATGATTTCATGTTTTAGTGGTAGCCTCACTTACAGTCCCTGTTGCTCAATGCCAGTCACGTCTCTTGCTTAAGATGTTAGATAGCAAGCAACATGATGCTTTTCTCAAGTATCCTCACATCACTTCAAACACTGTCTCAGATTTTCAGAGAGAGAGAGAGAAATTCAATTCAATTCAAGGTTGCTTTATTAGCATGGCTGTAAGTAAGTACAGTGTTGCCAAAGCACAATTAAAACAGCTTAACAATTAGAACATTGACAGCATTAAGGGAAACAGTAACATGAAAAATTGTGTGTATACCCTCACTTTCTCTCTCTTTTTCCACACACACACACACACACACACACACACACACACACACACACACACACACACACACACACACACACACACACACATATGCATGTGATCACACACACACACACACACACACACACACACACACACACACACACACACGGGCAGCATACACATATAATACATTGGATTACAGACATTAGGTCGGGCATTGTGGCAAAGTGTCCGACTCACTGTCCCTCATGTCGTGGCAAGCTGTAACGTATTTTGCAGCCAGTGGAGCAGTCAGTCCTTCTCCTAGCAGGTGGGCCAATTTATCACAGTCTTTAAGGGAGCTAAAATTTGGAATTTTATTTGAGAATTGTAAAAAATATATTTTTCTAATCTGTTCAAACTTTGGACAGTATAGGAGAAAGTGCATCTCTGTTTCAACCTCACCTGTCGTACAGTGACCACAGAGCCGTTGCTCTTTGGGAAGCCATGATTTTTTGTATCGGCCTTTCTCTATGGCAAGGCTGTGGTCACTTAGCCTGTACTTGGTAAGAATCTGTCTCTGCTTTGTATCTCTGACGGTGGAGAGGTACTCTGCCAATTCATAATCTCGTTTTAGTGACAAGTAACATTCTAATTTGGATTGTGATTTTGTTTGATCATCCCAGTGTTCCAGATATTTATTCTTACTTTTCATAATTTGTTTTACTTTGATCTGATTTTGAGAAGCAGTGCTGGTCTGAGATCGATGGGTTAGAGTATTAGTTAACTTCAGAACCAACTGGCAAAGGGGACTGGTTTTAGGGCTGACCTCTTGGGTTTTGTATGCTTGAAACTGTATGGTGTTCTCGTCACTAGAATTTAGGTGGATCCAGAATTGTAAAGATCTTTTTTGTATATGTAATGCCAATGGGAATCTGCCTAATTCTGCCCTGCATGCATTTGTTGGTGTTTTCCTTTGGACTCTAAGAATGTTTCTAATAAATTCTGTATGTAGGGATTCAGTGGGATGTTTGTCCCATCTAGTGTAGTCTAGCTTGCTGAGTGGACCCCATACCTCGCATCCATATAATGCAATTGGCATTATTACACTGTTGAATATTTTGCACCAGATTTTAATTGGGATTTGTATTTTATGGAAATTTCTTTTGATGGCATAGAGAGCTCTACGAGCGTTATCTTTTAGGACATTCACTGCAAGGTCAAAGCTTCCTGAGGCACTGAGTTTCAGGCCTAGATAATCATAAGATAAAGAATGCTCTAGAGCTGTGTTTCCTAGAGTGAAAAGGTGTCTGCCTGCCTGAGATCTTGCTTTCTTTTGGAATATTACAAATTCTCTTGTCTTGAAAATGTCTGCTTCTGCCTTAGCTTTGCTTTGAAAGTTTGTTGTGAGTCAGACCTCGCTGTAGATGTAGTTTTGTTGGTGGATTATTTCACAGGGCTCTCTCGGGTCTTCTTGTTCAGCTTAAGCGCGTGGGTGGACAGGGCGCGTTAGCAACACCCGTTCACCCTTCCACTCAGAAAGACAGACAGCCTGTGGGTGACGAAAAAGTTTGTGTATATGTGTGTGTGTGCACGTGTGTACGTGTGTACGTGTGTGTGTGTGTGTGTGTGTGTGTGTGAAATCGGAAGGGGCTTGGGTGGACACACCACGCCATCACCAGCTGGAGTGTGTCAGCCCATTTGAAAGACTCCTGAGATTGTTGACCCACAGAGGGACTCTCACAGGGCCTCTTAGGTTGCCCTCGCAAACAGCCACGAGCAGCAACATCATGCTGACACGACTTCAGCACATATCCTCCATCTTCACCCACCTTTTCAAATCTCTCTATATTTGACTTTCTCCTCATTTCAGGGCAGTACAGGATTTGCATTAGTACAGTTGATTTGCATTTAGTTGTCCAAACTGGCTGTGGTCAGAACTGCAGATGCAACAACATAAAGTATTAGGACTAAAGTCATAAACCTTCTCCCTCTTGACCTTCCTAAAACTAGCTGTGGAGTTCAGGGAGGCCAGGCAACTGGGTTATTCTGGATTATTCTGGTCAACAGTGCATGTTAGTAGGGGTAGAGAGGGAAAGAGAGGATGACACTTGCTTTGAAAGTTGTGTATTTGCGTTAGCAATTTGTTTTATTAGTTTTAGCTGGGGAGTAGGGACTAGTGTTGATATGCCAGCAAAGTCGTTCAGCCATTTTGCTCAATTGTTTTGACCGGGTAACAATGCCTATTGATAGGTTAGTAGAGGGAAAGAGAGAGGGAGAGAGAGAGAGAGAGAGAGCATCGTGGGAAAGGTAGGACCCCTCCCCCACCTCCTGTGACGGTGATACAACAAGGGGCAGCCCCAAGGCTGTGTCTTACCCACCTGCCCCTTCTCCCCTCCCGGGAGTCCTGTCCTTAACACGCAAACACCCTTTTCACCCTCTCCTTTAACCAGCTGGGTGTGTCACACAAGCTAACCCACACACACACACACACACACACACACACACACACACACACACACCGCAACAGATAGTCAAGATTAATTGTGTTCCCATTCGGCCTTTGTCTGAAGATTAGGGAAACCACAAATGCAAGCGTGTGGGGCAAGAGAATGTATTTTGTAATATACTTTACAACAGGAGGGTATTTAGCACAAGGTTACTCCTGCTTAGAGAACAGTGTGTTCACATTCAAAACATTCAGGGCTTCTGAAGTATAGCAAACACAAACCGAGGGATAGAAAGAAAACACGATAGCTGCAGACTGTTACTTCAATCAGTACTTCTTCCCATCAGGGTGTTTGTACTCTTAAACCAGTCAGTCTCTTTGGGAGTTCCTCTGGATAGTAATCGCCAACCCCCCTGAAAATTATGTGCATGTTTAAATGGTTGCCCGGGAGACTCTAAACTAGGAAAATCAACAAACAAACAAGGGGGAAGCTTTTCAAAAAGGATTTAAAAAGATATGTTTTGTGTCGGGCAGATTCGCCACACATTCTTTTTTTTTGCGTCCTTTCTTTATTAGGAACACTTTGCTAGAAATGCAAGCTGATGTCTCATCCATGAAATTTGTCTTATCCATCTGTTGTCCATCCATCCATCCATCCATCCATCCATCCATCCATCATGTTGCTTCTCCATTAGTTGTCAGCCACAACAGAGACAGCCCTCTGTGTCTCCACCTTTCCCCCCTTTGCTCTGACCCTTACGGTTGAATGGATGGTAATCAACTCGTCACTGTGACATGAAGCATCATGAGACTAACTAGGTGCACATTGCTACGGCCTGATAAGGTGTGATTACATTGACGTTACATTGAATGTATACACAAAGTAGCTTATAGAACAGTACAGATAATATACTGTACTTTTTCAACGCATGTGCGTCCTCTGGATATTCATGTTAGCATCTTCCTCATGTTGAGCCAACAGAACTGTGGAATTGATCTACTTAAGAAACTACAGGACAAAACGCTGCTCTTAAAGCAACCAACCAGAATGGTAGACACTTCAGGTGGATGATCTGAGTCAGGTATTGCATCCACAATCGACCCTGAGCAAATCTGTCCCAGAAACTACAGCTACTTGGCTAGCAAACCACCAGGTTGATGACATGATAACACACTAGATGCCATCAGTCCAGTTTCAGTTTGTGGCTTACAGTATTTGGTTTCAGGATGTATTGGTTACAATACAGTTAAGAACAGTTTCAGGAGATATCCCGTGCCTAAATGTGCCAGGTATGCTTGTTAGTAAACAAGCATGTAGTTTTGCAGGCCTCCAGGCCAAGTCTTGGGCTAATCTGCCACAGAATCTCCAGATACCTGGTTAGAAAACCACTTACAGCCACTTCATTTGTAAATATAAGACATACTAGTCTGTGCAAACACCCTTGCCTCAGAGCGAGTATACACTGTATATCCTCTCGGCTAAGCTGTTGCACTTGCTTTTGTCAGTTCTCTGTAGGCCTTTGTGCATTCATAGTTTGTCTGGATGGCTTAGTATAGCAAGGCAAGAGAGGCTTCAAAGTCAATAATTTATCAGAACTCCCATAGCAGGCTAAGAGAAAAAAGGGGGAAAAACACACATATTCGTACCCTTCACTCTCTCCCTCTCTCTCTTTCTTTCTATCTCTCTCTCTCTCTCTCATGAAACTATGTTGAATAATGTATTGATTTTCAATGAACATTTTGTAAGGTGTAGTATGAACCACAAACCACAAATAAATCAAAGGCCTCAAACTAAATTGATCTAAATTTAGTTTAGTAAATATCATACAATAGATTGTAAGACTTACAAATGCATATGTACATGCGGTAGATCTCACTTACAACATAGTCTGCTGATTTGACATTTGAATTCAATTTACTAATGAGAGAGTGAGATACTAATATCCTGTGGTTATGGTCCTCTGTGTACGTTTGTGTGTGTGTGTGTGTGTATGTGAGAGAGAGATAGAGAGTTTCAAAGAGGTTGAGTGCGGGAGTGAGAGAGCGAGGGAAGCTATTTTGGGTGAGTTCAGCATAGATCAATGGCGGAGTTTAATTACAGGACTTAAATTTCAGGTCTGAAGTTCCACTGCTTCAATGGAAAGGGGAAAAAAACAGGCTAAAAGGAGAGAAGGGAGAGTTGCCCTGGGTGGGGTAGTTGTCACTAGTGCAGTAGTATGTTTAAGCCCCTCAGCTAAAGCAACACAAGGTTCACAGGCTCACCTCAACCCATCTGTGGAGAGCATTCCAGAAAAACAAAAACAAAAAAAAAACATGTTTATTTGACTTGTGTCTTCATCCAAGTTAAAATAAATAAATGAATAAAAAATAGGAGGACGGTGTGTCATGTATGAGTTTAAAGCTCATTTGAATGAGTTTTACATGCTTGACCTCAGATTATCCTGACCATTGTTTGGATTTCAAATGAGAGTTTCTTCCCAAGTACAGCTTGGCACAAACAACCTCGGTGGTATGTAACCTAATGTTACAGTAAATGCCTCAACAGTGACCTGCTAAATACCTCTGTGTGTACACTTGAATAATATTTGAGTTTATGAGATGAGTCTTGTACATCTCTTACCCTTCTTTATTAGCTCCCTCTCTTAGCTGTCAACCATAGCTGCTCACTGACTCAGAATCTGTTTTAAACTCTAAAGAGACAACAAACAGCGTGTTGCTTCAACATTAATGGAGTAGTCCACGATTATAATCCAGTACTTTTTTTGTCAGATTCAGTATATTTTAAATCATCTGCCAGTCTGTTGTTCATACAGAGTTTTTCTCTGGCTCTGTGAATGCGAAACAACTTTCAATGGAACTAAGAACGGTACCTTTAACATTCATTGTTTAAGAGATAAGTGTGTTAAAGACACTTCCGCAGTGACACCAAAAGACATGTTCACACCCCACTCCCCTCGCTAACGGCAACGCCATCTTAACTCAAACATCAGTTAAGCCCTGTGAGCCCTTTACAAGTCCTTGTCCTGTGGGTGGGATTAGCCGCTAATGGCTAAACGTCAGAGAGGCTTGTTAAGATCTCCTTGGAGTCTTTGGGGTGACATGTCTGCCGGATATTTCTGCAATTTCCCCGGAGTTCTCACCTAATGCTTCATACGGTTTATAACCGTGTTCAGAGAAGTGAACTCTGACTTTATTAGTCTTTCTTTTTTGGATTGGAATAAAAGTAAAATTCTCAGTTCACCAATGTGCTGTAGTTTTGGCCAAAAATAATTTGGACTCAAACAATTGTGTTGTGTTTCTTCACTCTTTTTCTCTCTACCTCTCTCACTTAATCTCTTGTTTTCTTTCTGCCTTTCTTTCATCCTATTTAAACAATTCTTGTCCGATTTAAGTGTCATGCCGGTCGGTGTTTGTATGGTAAGATAAGGGCACAGACACACACAGCTGATGCATTGTCTGAAACTCCGAGACGGAAATATCTCTCTGGTCTCCTTCATGGTCAGGGGGAACTATACATTCTTTCCCCCAGGGAACTTTTGTGGTTTGTCTATTGCATCTGGTTTGCTTTAAGATTGTTAGATACGTATTAAGTCAGCTGCAGAAACTGCTGTCTTTTAATGAGATGTGCTTATGACACAGTTTGTTTGTGTGTGTGTGTGTGTGTGTGTGTGTGTGTGTGTGTGCGTGTGTGTGTGTGTGTGTGTGTGTGTGTGTGTGTGCGTGTGTGTGTGTGTGTGTGTGTGTGTGTGTATATGTGGATAGGGCCTTCATGACATCATAATAACTTTCACAATGCTATTGTTTAACAGTCTGTCTGTCTCTCTGTCTGTCTGTCTCTCTCTCTACTTCTTTCTTTCTATCTCTTTCTATCATATATACGCACACACACACACACACACACAATGCTTCTCCGTCTCACACATGTATGCTTACCCTAGAAACCCTCACCACTGCTTTTTACTGATAATCACTAGCAGTGTCCCTAGACTCGCCTCCTCAGTCTCCCCCTCTCCCTCTCACTTCCTCTATCTCTCTTCCACTCTCCCTCTCTCTCCATCTCTCCTTTCCTTTCTCTCTCTCCCTTTCTCTCTCTCTCTATCCCTCTCTCTTCCCCTCTCCACCCCCCCTCTCTCCCCCCTCTCTCTCTCTAAAACCCCTCTCTCTTCCCCTCTCTCTCTCTCTCCCCCTTGCTGAGGGTCTCTCTGGTGTCCTCCTCTATCTCCTCCAGCCTGTGCCAGTCTTATCAGGCACCGCGCCCTCACGCTCGTTCCCCTCTCTCACTCAGAGGAAGTCTCCTGGCCCTCCCACCCCGCTCCTCAAGGCCTGTGATGTTATTTTCAGACAGAGTCTGTTGTCTGACACAGATAAGAGGAAGAGATTTGTCGTCATGTTTTCTTTATGTTGTTGTTGTTCCCCTGTCTTGAGAGATGATATACCGGGGGTTGCTGCCGCTGCTTGTTCCATTTTATTTATTTAATTTTTTATTTATTTTTTTAATCTATTTTATTTATTTATTTATTTTACTTGCATGAAAGTCAGTTTGAAAAGTGACACCCAGTTTTTCATTTCTCTACCTCTGTAGATGTTGCCTATATGTAAGCGCGCACGCACATACCCCCCCCCCCCCCCCCCATACACACACACACACAAACACACACACACACACACACACACACACACATAGTTCTTTGCTGATATACTGACATCACTGATGCATATTCAGTCACTCACTCACTCACTCTCCTCTGAGGAGGGGGGGGCACCTTTTCATCCATGGTGTTTTCCCCGTCGTGTCTGAGGTCAGCGAGAGTGTCTTCGTCTGGACACTTCCTCTGTACTCACGAACAGAGAATCACAGGAAGCACACACGAGCCACAAAGACACAAGATCTACAGCCAGTTATGCTCATGATAGTCACCGGTGTCATTTCTATTTTGGTGACGTTTTCACAGTGACCTAAATACCAGGGTAAAGATAACCTACAAAGCCTGGTGAAACCTGGTGAAAATGCTGATGTGTGTGTGTGTGAGTGGGTGTTTGTGTCTCTCTTTCTCTTTCTCTCTCTCTCTCTCTCTCTCTCTCTCTCCCTCTATCTATGTGTGTGTGTGTGTGTTTGGTGTGTTTGGGTATGTGGGCACACTGGGCAGTGAAGATTGTAATCCTATAAGGCCTCAGCAGTAGAATGGGACATGGGAAATGGCCACCCAAATCGAATAGAAGCAAAGACAAATATAAAAACATCTCTAAAATTACCCACGCACTTGTATCCCTCCAGTGGACTGGAGTTTCCAAGTCTACTGAGAGTTATGAAAATATCTCAATGAAAACACAAAAACGGGAAGATCCCACCACTTTTTAAATGAATACTACCTATATTTTCTTGTCAGCAGAAGGGTATGGAAAATGGAATAGAAGTATTTGATGATCGGTGTTTGAGTCATCGTTGGCCCCTTTGTTTAGGG
>NC_055974.1:20002679-20012679 GCF_018492685.1 Alosa sapidissima
GTTTTAGCTAGGGACGTTTCCCCTTCAGTGCACTTGACATTTACAGTAAATATCTGTTTTTTGCTTGCTTAATAAGAAGGGCCATTGGAAGCACGGTTACTAAGACGGACGACGGGGAAATTGGTTAGCCAGTATAAATGAGCTTGAATGGATGACCTAAATACGGTTAGCCTGTGGTTTGGCCCGAGCGTCAGGCCTGTGGTAGAAGGCACAGGAGGAGCACTTTACTGACTGTCCCCCGGCCAGATCCTGGACAGATTGATTGAAGAAAAAATAACAACAGTCCGCTCCAGAGATCTGGAAGTCTAGTGTCATAAATCATCTCTGATAGAAAGTGCTGACCTGCGGTCAGACCGTTTCTAGATGTGTGCTTTACATTAGTCATTAAGAGGGGGGTAACAATGACAGAGAGGGGGCGTGTGTGTACGTGTGTGTGTGTGTGTGTGTGTGTGTGTGTGTGTGTGTGTGTGTGTGTGCTCGAACATAGGCTCTTTGTTGTGTTGTGAAGGCCTTGAATACTCCATACTCTGAAGTTAGCCATCTATTGGTAAAAGGCTAAACTCCCAGTCCTCCTAGTTGTGACAGTTGAACTGTAAAACTGCAGCCATCTGCACCCTGTTGGTCGGACTTGCTCAAGGAAAGCACAACTCTCTCTCTCCTTCTCTCTGAAGTGTCAAGAAATCACTTGTGTTAAACTCATTCTCTCCTTTAGCTGTCCGTCTCTTTACATAATGGCGTCACTTTGATGGGACTAATGTTTGCTCCCTGTCTACTTACGGGAGTTTATCCTTAGGCACACAAGCAGACATTCTCCTTTCAAGTTCACCCTCTTTGGTGATACACCCACATTGTCAAACAGACACAAGCTACAAACAACTGCTGTGCCACACCTCAGCTGCCCTGGACTTGCACTTATAGTATTGTCTAACAATACTAGTTTTCATACATGACATTACCTACGATTACACTCCGTAAGATAAATATCACAACTGGTGCTGCGCAGCGCCATATAGTTTATGACTTCCCGGTGTTTTTTTATGCATTCTAGCTACTGTCAGTGACGCGAGAGAACTTAAGTTATTAGGAAAGTGCGGTGTAAGTTTAGGCTACATGAATTTGTGCGTAGTGCCAGTGTCATTCATTTATTTTACATGTCTTACAACTTATATACATGCATTCACAGTCGAGTGAAATCAGATATAAGCATACAAAGACGCTTAGAACTCACGTTAAGCCGATGGTAGCACACTGAATGCAAATGCGCAATTTGATGCAGGCAAACGTATTGGCTGTTACTAACGAAGGTTTTATAGCAATATTATAAATGTGGCGACAGAATAGCCTAGAACTTGGGTAAGCCTTGTGTTTAGTAGCCTAATTGCGGTGATAGCCAAAACTAATGTTAATCACGGACTATCCTACAACCAAAGAAAGTAAAGGTGATTAGTAGGCCTACCTGCGTTAGCCAAATAAAGGACGGGACTGCACCCTTCACAAACCGTAAAATAAAGTTTATTAGTTTTACAGTTGACTACAGTTGACAGTTCACCATCAGTCCACACAAACAATTCTGGTTTCCTTGCACTAGCCATTTCGTCGTAGCCTATTCTGTCTGTTTGTAAAGCGCAAGTTTTGGTCAATTTCTGTAAAGAAACAGTGCCACCTATAGGCCTGGGGTATGAAGTAACGTGTTGAGTCGTGTTGAGATGGATCCGTTTGGACGCAAATATTCTTGATATGGTTCCAGGGAAGATGGAGGAAAAAAAGATCGGTTTGGAACGTGTGGACTAGGCCTAAAGCATATAGCCGGACAAAAGGGGTAGCCTGAAGCCGTCTCCGTTCCCCACCTAGCATTAGTATATCAAAAGCTAGCCCATTAGTGTTTGAAATTGGCTAACGGCCTGCCTCCAGGATTAGATTGTAGCCCTGGGGAGCTCAAGGGACGAATGGCTGAGTTGAGGATCTCTTGGTCTCTCTTGAGTCCTCTGTGGCCTTCCCTATTAGCATGTTAGCAGTGCTAAACAAAGGTGCCAGACAGCCAAATAGTGGCAGGCTCCGGTGGAATGTTCTAGAATGCTCTTAGGATTTTGACGTGTTTGTTCTGTTGGGATGTTCTGGGAAAATATCTAGGTTCGAGGAGTTCTACAATGGGGCAGTGTTTTTTTTGTGGAGATATGGTAGGAAAATAGCCAAGTTCTAGAATATTATGAGAATGGCTGAAGTGTTCTGTGGTATGGTGGTTGAGAATGTTGCTCGGCTGCCTGGTGCCAAAGGAATATTGGGCCTGTGGTGAGGATGAGAGGAAGTTTTACAAGGGAATGGTTGAGAGTGCTGCTGGGAGTGTTTGACATGGCAGTGGAATCATTCGCTGAGGTTGTGTTAATATAGCCGAGACCCAAGGCCAAAGTGCTCTTACCAATGGATGTAGAAAATGGTCTGATTCACAGTGCACATACACACACACACATTCACGTTCGATACACACATTCACACAAATTTATCAGATGAAGGGCTGGTGAGTGTGCTTGTTTGTTTGATTTTAGTGTGTGCGTGTGTGTGTGTGTGTGTGTGTGTGTGTGTGTGTGCGCTCGTGTGCGTGGGCTTTTATCAACTGACTCTCCACCTTTATTCACACCCCACGTGCCCAGCTGCCACCACCACTTCCTCCAGTTGAACAAATAGTGTGAGTGTGTCTGGGTGTGTGTGGGCTTGTGCTTGTGTGTGTGTGTGTGTGTGTGTGTGTTTGGCTGTGGTTTGGCTTTCCTCTGTCCACTGTGGGCTGCTGTCTATGTGGGTCAGTCTCCACATTGTTTAGAAGTGTGTAATATTTATCCAGGTCCCTTTATTCAAAAACCGGCACAGATGGGAAAGTGCTCAATGTAATGCCTTTTTCCCCCCATAGACCACTGATGCATGGGAACATTTAAGTAAAGGTCTTTGTCTACAAGGTTTGTGTGTGTGTGTGTGTGAGTGTGTGTGTTAATGCTCTTCTTAATAGGGTGTCTGCCGTGTGTTTTGTGTGTTATGACGAATGTTTGATTAGAGTTTTTTTGCCATGTAAAGATATGTGTACCTTCTCTTGTGTGTGATTGCCTGTTTGCATTGGGAGTGTTCTGTGTGTGCAGGAGTGTTTGTGTGTGTGTGTGCATGAATCTGTGCATGTGCTTACTTGTGTGTGCTACTGCATTTGTTTTTCTGTGTTTTTAATGTGTCTGTGTGTGTGTGTGTGTGTGTGTGTGTGTGTGTGTTTGGGCATGTCTGGGACAAGGGACCAGTTGGTGTGTCCGGGGGTTGTGCTCAGCACTGAGGTGTGAACAGCTGTGTGTGTGCTGAATGGCCAGCCAATTACCACACTAATGTGTGTGTGTGTGTGTGTGTGTGTGTGTGTGTGTGTGGGAGGGGAGGAGGGGGACACAAAGAAGAACCTCCCCTTCACAAAACACAGGAGGAGTTCTGAAACACACCCTCTGTCCCTCTCTCTCCCACACACACACACACACACATAGACATACACACACACACACACAGAAGGAGTGTATGGGCCTTGAGATGCCCCAGGAGTGTATGTCCAGTCCGAGGGCCGCGTGTGTGAGTCCTCATGGTCATGACGGTGGATTCTCACTCATGTCTCTCTTTGTTTTCTTCCAGTCGGCCGCTGCCTCCGACAGTGGTGAGTACCGTGCCTTTTTTATCCTCCTTTTTATCTGTCTGTCGTTCAATTTATTACTTTGGTCCATCTGTCTCTCTCTCCATCATTTTATGTCTCTGCTTATCCATCTATCCACTCATCCATCCCTTCATCCATCCGTCTATCTATCTTTCTATCTATTTACCTGTTCACAGTATCTATCTATCTATCTATCTATCTATCTATCTATCTATGTGTTGATTGTAACCCATCTGATGTAAAGGATTAGCTCATTGGATTTTACCCATTATAAAGAAGGTTGATGCCATGATGTCAGGTTCTAGTACTCTGTGGACTGTCTAAGTCCTCCCCTAGCATAGCCATGTAGCCTAGAACATACAGTACCAATGTGTTGTTGTTCATTACCACTGTAATACTTGTTATGCTGTCAAGCAAGTGCTTAGCAAGAGCACTGAATTACAAATTATGACTACGAAGTTCTTTGGTTGATCCTCACACCATCACACCAGCAGATCCGTAACAATTAGCTAGAGGACAACGCTAATCTAGATCAGTGTTTCTCAAAGTGTGGTCCGGGGACCACTTGTGGTCCGCAAGCTATCCCAAGTGGTCCGTGAGCAGACGTGGTAAAATATAATATAGATGAGTTGTTTGCAATATTGAACCAAATTGTATGTAAATCCAAACAGTTCTGCAACACTGCCATGTAAGCGATGCCAGTTTAAATCATGTGAATCCTCTGACACAATAAGCAAGGTGCAAAGACAATAAGCAAGGTGGTTCAGTGAGTAGGCCTGTTGTGTAATATACTGTTGAAGTAGGTCTACTTTTTTAAAAAAAATTTTAGAGGTGGTCTGTGAGGTTTTTTTTATTGGTTAAGTGGTCCTTGGTCTGAAAAAGTTTGAGAAACACTGATCTAGATGGTGGCTTGGAAGCAAGACAGCTACTGAAGTTGTAGGGTTTTGTTTAAGTTTATGGTATTTAGCAGACACTTTTGTCGAAAGGCAACTTACAATGACATCAATAAACATGATATTAACGTTAAAGTGAACAGTTTTTAGTAATAAAAATCAAATAGCCTAAAAAAGTACCAGTGTTTTAATATGCTCTCACACTGATACAGCTGTGTACAACATGCTCAATGGTACAATTACTCAGATGAGCCCTGTAGCTGTTTTCTCTCTACTCCATCACTGTAACACAAGCCATATGTAATTTACAATTATTATTATTATTATTATTATTATTATTATTTATTATTATTACATTACATTTAGCAGACACTTCTTGACCAAAGTGACTTACATATGTCAGCTATATTACAAGGGATCACATTGTCCCCGGAGCATCTTGGGGTTAAGTGCCTTGCTCAAGGGCTCAATGGTGGAAGCTGGGAATTGAACCGACTACTTTCAGGCTACTAGCCCAGCTCCTTAACCACTACACTACCACCGCCCCAATTAGATTGTGTATGTTATACATAGATGACTAGCAAAACATACTTAAAACATGCATTTGTCCATCTTGAGTTTAGGATTGTGGTCAACAAATTGCAACAGCATATACATATGCCCACATAGGATAAGTATACTGTTGGAAAACCTTACTGTAATGAAGTAATCACTTAAGCACAGGGGGCCCAAACTCAGCCCTTTGTTACATGGTTGAAAGTGTAGGCTGGATAGCAGTGGTGTGGGACTGGTAAGGAGACTAGAAATGGTCCTTTGGGAAAGAGCAACAGATGGAGGGACTATGGAGGCTGTTGACCAAGCTGAGGTTGTTTTCATAAGAGGTATACTGCTGGTGGTGGTGGTGGTGGTGGTGGTCTGTGTCTGTGTGTGTGTGTGTGTGTGTGTGTGTGTGTTTGCACGTGTGTGTGTGTGTGTTTGCAGAAGGCTATGAAGTCTTGTTACTGTGTGTTTGCTTTCCTCAGTGGCGTGAAAGGATGTTTGACCACAGGTTTGAGATCTGTGAGGCTCCAGACCCCAATGCCCTCCATAGTTCCTTCAGAGTTTTACTTTTTCCAAAAAAGGATGGAATAATTGTGAAGTTTCCTTAGTAACCAAAGTGTACCAGAAATATATTCATCAAAAAATGTGTTCCTGAAAGATTTATTATAATTTGTCCCCAATGATTGGAGGAGAGAGTATCTTAATTTTAGTTTGCATTTCTCATCAAAGTGTATTTGTGGCTCAAAGTATTTTCTGAAATGCTTTGTTATGTAGCCAGTAGCTCCTGAGTGTTGCAAACTCAGTTCAAGGCAAGTTCAGTTCAAGTTCCAGAAGAAGGTGCGGTGGCCCTGAGAGGACAAAAAGTATCGTTGAACATTCAGGGAGTGGGAGGGGGGGGGGGTTAGGAGGGTGATTGAGATGACCATGAAAAGCTCAGCATGGCAGTTGTCATGGGTATGACCCCTGCTTTGATCAGGCTGGATTGGGTCAGAGTGACACTTGTACCCCCAAGGGTTTATGGCTGTCCACCTGAGTCATAACAGTAGTCTCGTATTCTTAATAGGCGTATTATCCTAAGTAGACGGTAGCCCACACTCTAGTGAATAGGATTGTACCAAGGCATAGTACATAAAACAACCCCTCTGTATTATTTATTTATAGTGAAGGCACTACTGAAGGCAGTGATATATTGGAATGAAAAATAAAGAAGAATCAAATTCTGCTTTTATCAATAGTATGTATAAAATATATTGTAATCAGTGTGCTATATGTTTTTGAAGAAGCTATTGGTGTTTAATGTATTATTTCTGTAAGTAATGTTTGAAATGTTTTAGATCAAATCTGAGCATTACATGGACATTTGACACACATAAGGAATTATGGGTATTTGGCCTGCAGCTGTTCAGCCCAAGGCTACAGCATGTTGTTGGCGGATCTTCGTGTTTTATAAATACTGAATGAGCTGCATGCAGCAGTGTGTTAGCTTATCTGCCAACTAGGTTGGGATTTATCGGCTGGTAGGGCTCCTTGTGAGTAGGTGAAGGCCAAATATGTGTAAATAAGAACATCTATAAATTACTCTCTAGGGATTAGAATGCAATCTTACCTCACCATCACCATCCTACAACCCCCCCCCCCCCCCTTTGTTGAGACAGACTTGACATTTTTCTTGCAGGGCATGGATTTTGGATCGTTCATGGTTTTTGAAAGATGTTTCAAGTTCATAATTTACACATCCCTTTTTTTAAGGGTACACATTTGAGTTGTCTTGGTAGACTCCTCCATTGATCTGTCTATACTAATGTGCTCTTAACCTGTCACAGATATTTCTGTTCCCCTTCCTCCTTCTTTGGAAATATGGACTCCTATCCTGTTAAAACACGCTGGATTTAGCTCATGCGTAGCAGGGCGTGTTTCTCTTTCATCTCCTACGCTAACCCTTTTAAGTGATCACAGTGTGTACAAGAAATCATGTTCCGTAAAGCCAACCTAATATATCTCATTCAGTCAAGATTTTAAGACGTGGTTCCTCGGAACTCGTGGTGAGACAGAAGCATCCCTCAAAACGATAATGCAAGGGGTTATTTTAGAAACCCTGTTTGTTGGAGGAAACCCAATGAAGTATAACTATTAGTCCTACATCGCATATTCTAACCATTCTCTAATGATTCTAATGAACACACCTCTTAAGACAGGTCGATGAGCTAATTAGTGAATACATCTATTTGATTTCACCAAATTCCATTATTTTCAATACAGCCCTTCACACCAAAGTCAAACTCTGCCACCAGCGCTGTGTAGGTTATGATTCAGGTTCAGGTTGTCAGCGCCTCTCAATAAAATCCATTGTTTATCCAATATTATTTGCCAGTTAAAAATGTCATCACTGAGGTGAGTGACAAGTGACAATGCACTAGGGCTTTGACTTTTGCCCAAAAATGATATTCGAAGTTCGTTTGTTTATTAATATTAAAATTCGAATGTATTCGAATATGTATTAATAATATTTTAACCGATATTGGTATCAAAGTTCTATATGTTCTGTCCACCAGAGGGCAGTGTATCAGTCAATGTCAATAGACTACGTGCACGAAAGGCTGAGTATTTATGCGTGTGTTAAAAATTTTATTATTGAGCATAGGGCCGGGCGATAAAACGATAGCGATATGTATCGCAATAGACATGTAATCGATATCAATAAAAAATATGTTTGATAGAACATTCATAATTAAAAGCAACACACACCTCCTGCCTTACGTTGTCCATAAATAAATAGGCTAAATATATCTTGCATTGTAGTATGTCAAACTCTACCAGAGTAGGCGATAGAAGTAGGCCTACCTCAACACAGACTCTCCTTGCCCCGAGCCCTACAATGCACTCATGTTGACACCTATTGGTGGAGTGCTGTAGACTCAATACATTTTACTTTTACAAAACTTTTACTTTCTTAAGCGTAAAGCATAAAGAAAAAAGTGAATGTCTTTTGTTTGAGATTTATCATGGAGGTACTTGAGGATGGTGTTTTTTGGTGTTTTTCTTTTAACAGTTTTAACTGTTATTTTAAGTGGTTGTTTTACTATAATTGGTGCTCTTAAAATGTTAATGTGTGAATTACTGTATTTGTTTGTTATTGTAATTTAAGCCGCTTTGCATAAAAGTGTCTGCTAAGTAGCCACAACCCCCCACGTTGACCCTGTGACCTTTGCCCTCTGTAGAGCTGCGCTGTGCAGACCTTCAGGCCTGTGGCAGTGAGAGTAGCCTGAACAGCAACGGCAGCCTGCCTGGTCCGCAGTGCCACCGCCGCCTGCCCGAACGGCGCGTAGCATCGTGGGCCATCAGTTTCGAGCGCCTGCTCCAGGATCCCATGGGTGTCCGCTACTTCTCTGTAAGAACCCCCACCACCACACACACACACACACAAACACCACACACATACGCACACACACACACACCACACACATACGCACACACACACACACACACACCAACATACATACGCACACACACACACACACACACCAACACACCACCACCATCCCATCACACACATAAACACACACACCACATCCACCAACATCTCCTCTCTCTCTCTCTCTCACACACACACACACACACACACACACACACACACACACACACACACACATTCCACCCCCTCTTACACACACACACACACACACACACACACACACACACACACACACACACACACACTCTCCACCCCCTAACACACACACACACACACACACCATGTGTCATTGGCACTTCTGAAGGAGCTGGTTCTTGTCAGCAGCATATAACAATGCAGCTAGGTTTAACCAAATGTGGCATGAGCAGCACATTTGTGCTTCATTTAAACAACATGTACATTAGGTGAAGGAAGATTCAGACACACATCTTAAACACCATCTCCACAGTGTACACTAGTAAACTAAACCACATGATTCAGATGCTAAGTGTGCCTTGTGCGTTTACTTTCAGTTGCACTGTGATTGCACCAAATGACATCTACTTCTATCTCTTTATTAATCACACACTGTTATATAACACCTGTTACATAAAAGGGCCAAGTGTACAATTATGTGTGATTTTGATGTTTACAAATTAAGTAGACAATGTGATGGTAGCAAAGTCAGTACATTCTCACACCTGTGCAGCTACCCCTGGCTTACACACCCTGAAGCCAACAGAGAACTAAGAGCATTGACACTGAGGTGCACGAAGCCTTGACAGTGTCCTCAGGCAACCCCAATCAGGGAGTAGGTGATACATTTGAACAGGAGTCATTGATCTGTGTACCTATTGATCATGCGGGAACCTCTCTGGGCAGAACTGCATGATTGATTAGGGAACATAAAACAGCTCGTCCGCGACTGACTGCAGCGCTGCGTGTTTTATTTATGAACAGGAGTTTCTGAAGAAGGAGTTCAGCGAGGAGAACCTTCTTTTTTGGCAGGCCTGTGAGTTCTTCAGCCAGGTGCCAGAGAATGACAAAAAACAGGTGAGATCTCTGTGAAACCTTGTGGATAATTAATGCAGCAGATGAATCATTGCTATATTCAGTTTTAGCTCACTCTACAAAAATAGCAACCATTAGTCTGTAGAGGGCAAAACGATGTGCTCTGCTGTAATTAATGGGAACTATTCAACTGTTCAGTCATGGCATTTTAGAGAGAGCTGATTGGTTTGTATCCTGTATTTACCTATCCTATTTAAGTATGGATATGTCTGGCAGAAGTCATAGACAGACATTTTTTATAGATTTACGGAAATAATAAATAAATATATCATAACAAAGTTTGACATACAGTTGTTTATTACTGTTGTTGAATGTGGTCAGTTGAACCTGTATGGTGATTGACTGTGTTCGTCGACAGTCCTGCTTAAGGAATGTTTC